>NW_026728664.1:0-32908 GCF_030684315.1 Stegostoma tigrinum | reverse complement strand
AATTCAGAACAGACATGTCCAGATCCTAAGGAACATTATTCTTCTCTCTTATTTCTCAATTCTGTAAACTCCTGGCGCTACCCTCCTTCCTCTTTCAACTAAAATCCAGATCTATCCCCCTATCTCTGTCCTCCTCTTCCAGTTTTCTCCCTTTCTCCGTCCTCTTCTCTCTGGATCAAGTTCCCAACTCCAGTCGGCTGACTGAAAATCAAATCAGTGAGTCTGATTCGGGGTTTGAGTCTCCAGTGGCTGTTTGGTGAATCCTCCCCATACACCTCTAGGATTTCCTTCTTAGTTACAGCCTCATCGATTTCTGCCCAAGTGAGACACGGCTTCCCTTTCCGAAAATGGCGGCCAAGTATCTGGGGAGAATTCCCGTCCCCGACCTAACCAAGATGGCGGTTAGTAATCCTTGGCCTGATACATGGGGGCCCCAGGCCTTCCCTACGAGATTATAAACTGCCCAGGCCATCACCTCCCGCGGTTTCCATTCCTACCCCGTCTCACAAACTCCTGCCTCGAGAGCAGGACAGGGATTTTGTTGCTTGAGCCTGGAGAGCTTCTCAAATTGAGTCCCCTCCTCCAACCTGGCACCACCTGCAGCCTGCTGCAATGCCTGCACTGCGCACTGGGCCTGTGTGATTGGCCTGGAGCTGCCGTCAATGTGAATGTTGGGGCGGGGGGGGGGGGGGGGGGGGGGTGCAGATATGAGTGACCAACAAAACACGGGCGATTGTCTAACCAATCGGAGTGAATGACGGGCAAGAATATATGTAGCTCTCGCTCATTGGCTGAAACTCATACCAAGCGTCATAGTTCCGGGGCGGACACGACATATCATACACCCAGTGAACTGAACAACACTGCATGACACCAGGGCAACTGCACCCGGAGTATTCCGTTCAGTATTGTTCTCCTTATCTAAAGAATGATAGTCTGTCTTTGTAGTCACAGTGCTATGGAGATATACCAGACTGATTCCGGGAAGGGGGTTTCTTCATTCAGAGAGGAGTAAATCTGTGGACTTCAACTACCAAAGAAAGTGGTTTAGCAAAATATTGAACGTTGTGAAGAAGGTTTAGATTATTGTTCAGAGGGATAAAGGGATCAAAGGGTGTTGAAAGTGAGAAAGTACTGAGTTGGTGATCAGCAATATCAGCATGAATGGCAGAACAGTCTCAAGGGCGAAAGAGCAATCTGTTCATGAAGAAGGTCTGAGGCTCCGAAAGCTTGTGTTTTCAAATAAACCTGTTGGACTAATAAGCTGGTGTTGTGTGATTTCTGACCTTGTCCACCCTAGTCCAACACCAGCACGTCATGTTCTTATTTTCTAAGACTCTAGATCACTATTCTTAATTTCCCTCCTAGTCATGGATAGGCCCCATTTCTCATTTTATTTTTGTGCCAGATAGGAATGAACAACTGTTGCAGTTCTCCAATATTTTCTTTAAGTGTTTTCACTTGCCTATCCAATTCTATCTCCTTAAGTTATGCTCCCCAATTTATTATGGCCAGCTTGTGTGCCATGCCATTCACGGCTTCCTCTTTTTAAATTCAGGATCTTAGTCTCAGAAGCAACTCTGCCACTCTCCAACTTAGAGCCACAGAGTTGTACAGCATGGAAACAGAATCTTTGGTCCAATGCGTCCAAGCTAACCAGGTATCCTAATTAATGTGGTCCCATTTAATACCATTTGGCCCATACCCCTGCAAACTCTTCCTGTTCACGCACCCATCTAGATACCTTTTAAATGTTGTAATTGTACCAGCCTCTACCACTTCCTGTGGTAGCTCATTCCATACATGTACCACCCTCGACATGAAAAGAAAATGCCCCTTAGGTTCCTTTTACATCTTTCTGCTATCAACTTAAAGCTATGTGCTCCAGTTTTGGACTTCTAGCCTGGGAAAATGACGTTGACTACTCACCTTTGCCACGTCTCTCACGATTTTATAAACATTTACAAGGCCACCCCTCAGCCTCCAATATTTCAGGGAAAATAGCCCCAGCTTATTCAGCCTCTCCCTGTAGCCCAAACCCTCCAACTCCAGTGAAATCCTTTTAAATCTTTTCTGAACCACTTCAAGTGTCTTTACTGACAGCAACATTCCAAAATTGGCCTAACCAATATCCTGTATAGTCACAATATGACACTTCAACACCTATAATGCATTGACCAACAA
Organism: Stegostoma tigrinum; assembly: GCF_030684315.1. Lineage (NCBI taxonomy): Eukaryota > Metazoa > Chordata > Chondrichthyes > Orectolobiformes > Stegostomatidae > Stegostoma > Stegostoma tigrinum. Next base: position 30,724 of record NW_026728664.1, on the reverse strand, counting down.
ATGCAAGAATACCAAAGTCTTCCTTCACTGTCCTATCTAACTCTGGTTCCACCTTAAAGGAACTCTTGAACCTGCACCCCAAAGTCTTTGTTCAGCAATGTTTTCCAGGACCTTACCATTAAGTGCATGACTCCTGTCCTGGTGTGCCTTCCCAAAATGCAACACCTCACATTTATCCAAACTTAACTCCACCTGTTACTCCTCAGCCTGTTGGCCAATCTGATAAAGGCCCTGCTGTACTCTGAGATAACATTCTCACTGCGCACTGCACCAGAAATTTTGGTGTCATCCACAAACTTAATAACCATGCCTCCTATGTTCACATCCAAATCATTTACATAAATGACATCAAAGGATGATGTGACTGCACAAGTGCAGAGATCCAGCAGGATGTTGCTTGGGCTGGAGTGATGGGGTTATGAAGAAAAAGTAGAGAGGCTGTGTTGTTTTCCTGGTGGAAGAGGAGGCTGGGTGGGGACCTGATTGAAGTGAACAAAGCTCTGGAGGGCATAGATTGCTTAGATAGGGATAATCATCTCCGCCTAGTACAGAAATCAATAACCGGGGCGGGGGAAACACTTTTAAAATAAGTAGTTGGAGGTTTTAAGTGGATTTGAGGGAAAACAAATTCTTCCAAAAGGAGGTGAGTGACTATCTGTAAGTCACAGCCTGAAAGTGTCAGAGGGAGGGTTCTGGAGTACTGACCACTTACATATTAGCACTATCCCATCACCTCCTTTCCATTTACCCATTGCCATGTAGTTACAATTTTAATTTTAGATGGGTACCGCTCGAGACTTATTTAAAATAAGTTAACAAAATTGTCTTATTTATAGATTCAGACTTGAAAGATGGAAAAAGTAAATATATATACATTGTCTATGAATAGGAAGGGAATAGAGGGATGTAGATCTTGTAGAGAAGACAGTTTTAATATGGAAGGGCAAAATCTGTCAGCGCAAGCTTGGAGGGCTGAAGTGCCTGCGTCTGTGCTGTATTGTTGTTTTGTACTGCACCCTTTTCCAACTGCCGCATCACAGTAAAATTTGTATTGATTGAGGGTTTTCAATGTCACGGCCGTTACCCAGCAGTCCCCGCGCTGGTAAAGGTCCCTGATTAACATTATAGGCGAGCACTGCGCAGGCGTCGTGCCGTTGAGTTCTTTGGAATGTATGCGCTGAGAGTGACGGCGACGGGGGAAGATGCTCTGCTCTTTTGTCACATTCGCAGTCAGTAAAGATTGAAAGTGCGAAGGGAGCGATGGACACCACTGTGGCCTGAGAGGGGTTTCTAAACACCTCTGGAAGGCAATGAAAACTAAAAATGAATCTACAGGCCTTTGACCCGGAGATAATGGGAACTGCAGGTGCTGGAGAATCCAAGATAATAAAATGTGAGGCTGGATGAACACAGCAGGACAAGCAGCATCTCAGGAGCACAAAAGCTGACGTTTCGGGCCTAGACCCTTCATCAGAGAGGGGGATGGGGAGAGGGTTCTGGAATAAATAGGGAGAGAGGGGGAGGCGGGCCGAAGATGGAGAGAAAAGAAGATAGGTGGAGAGAGTATAGGTGGGGAGGTAGGGAGGGGATAAGTCAGTCCAGGGAAGACGGACAGTCATGGAGGTGGGATGAGGTTAGTAGGTAGATGGGGGTGCGGCTTGGGGTGGGAGGAAGGGATGGGTGAGAGGAAGAACAGGTTAGGGAGGCAGAGACAGGCTGGGCTGGTTTTGGGATGCAGAGGGTGGAGGGGAAGAGCTGGGCTGGTTGCATGGTGCAGTGGCGGGAGGAGTCGAACTGGGCTGGTTTTGGGATGCGGTGGGGGAAGGGGAGATTTTGAAACTGGTGATGTCCACATTGATACCATTGGGCTGCAGGGTTCCCAAGCGCAATATGAGTTGCTGTTCCTGCAACCTTCGTGTGGCATCATTGTGGCACTGCAGGAGGCCCATGATGGACATGTCATCTAAAGAATGGGAGGGGGAGTTGAAATGGTTCGCGACTGGGAGGTGCAGTTGTTTATTGCGAATCGAGCGGAGGTGTTCTGCAAAGTGGTCCTCAAGCCTCCGCTTGGTTTCCCCAATGTACAGGAAGCCACACCGGGTACAATGGATACAGTATACCACATTGGCAGATGTGCAGGTGAACATCTGCTTAATATGGAAAGTCATCTTGAGGCCTGGGATAGGGGTGAGGGAGGAGGTGTGGGGGCAAGTGTAGCATTTCCTGCAGTTGCAGGGGAAGGTGCCGGGTGTGGTGGGGTTGGAGGGCAGTGTGGAGCGAGCAAGGGAGTCACGGAGAGAGTGGTCTCTCCGGAAAGCAGACAAGGGTGGGGATGGAAAAATGTCTTGGGTGGTGGGGTCGGATTGTAGGTGGCAGACGTGTCGGAGGATGATGCGTTGTATCCAGACGTTGGTGGGGTGGTGTGTGAGAACGAGGGGGATCCTCTTGGGGCGGTTGTGGCGGGGGCGGGGTGTGAGGGATGTGTTGTGGGAAATGCGGGAGACGCGGTCAAGGGCGTTCTCGACCACTTTGGGGGGAAAGTTGCGGTCCTTGAAGAACTTGGACATCTGGGATGTGCGGGAGTGGAATGTCTTATCGTGGGAGCAGATGCGGCGGGGGCGGAGGAATTGGGAATAGGGGATGGAATTTTTGCAGGAGGGTGGGTGGGAGGAGGTGTCTTCTAGGTAGCTGTGGGAGTCAGTAGGCTTGAAATGGACATCTGTTACTAGCTGGTTGCCTGAGATGGAGACTGAGAGGTCCAGGAAGGTGAGGGATGTGATTGAGATGGCCCAGGTGAACTGAAGGTTGGGGTGGAAGGTGTTGGTGAAGTGGATGAACTGTTCGAGCTCCTCTGGGGAGCAAGAGGCGGCGCCGATACAGTCATCAATGTACCGGATGAAGAGGTGGGGTTTGGGGCCTGTGTAGGTTCGGAAGAGGGACTGTTCCACGTAACCGACAAAGAGGCAGGCATAGCTGGGGCCCATGCGGGTGCCCATGGCCACCCACTTTGTCTGTAGGAAGTGGGAGGAATCGAAAGAGAAGTTGTTGAGGTTGAGGGCGAGTTTGGCTAGGCTGATGAAGGTGTCAGTCGAGGAGGACTGGTTGGGCCTGTGGGGCAGAAGAAGCGGAGGGCCTTGAGGCCATCTGCATGCGGAATACAGGTGTATAGGGACTGGACGGCCATGCTGAAAATGAGGTGTTGGGGGCCAGGGAATTGGAAGTTCTGGAGGAGGTGGAGGGCGTGGGTGGTGTCACAGATGTAGGGAGGGAGTTCCTCGACCAAAGGCGAAAAAATGGAGTCCAGATAGGTGGAGATGAGTTCGGTGGGGCAGGAACACGTTGAGTCAATGGGTCGACCACGGCATACAACGCATCATACAACGCACCCATCCCTTCCTCCCACCCCAAGCCACACCTCTATTTACTACCTACTAACCTCATCCCACCTCCTTGACCTGTCCCCTCACTACCACCCCACCTGTACTCTCCTCTCCACCTATCTTTTCTCTCCAGCTTCGGTCCGCCTCCCCCTCTCTCCCTATTTATTCCAGAACCCTCAACCCATCCCCCTCTCTGATGAAGGGTCTAGGCCCGAAACGTCAGCTTTTGTGCTCCTGAGATGCTGCTTGGCCTGCTGTGTTCATCTAGCTTCACACTTATAATCTGTGTCAACAAAACATGGTGTGGAGGAGACTTCATCTCACAACCTCGGCAATTCTTACCACGGTCTCTGCATGTCTGATTGCAATATTAACTGATCCCTTACAGTATCACTTCAGGATATGTTAAGAGGAAATATTGGGGACAACAGTCAGTGGTTTGACTCAGACTCGAGCCGAAGCTCATGCTGCCACATTACAAAGAACGGGTCACGACACTGTCACAGCGCCACATAATGAAACGAGCGGGAGCAGGAAATAAGTACAGTGATAGAGGGTTTGTAAGGAGCACCATCAGACCCTCGACAGGAATACTCAAACAGTAAACTGTGATGAAGGAACACTGAATGAGGGCACGGAGCTACTCTGTGCCTCCAGTGATGCAATCGGTGAGCGCGCGGTCCTTCTCTGACGGTACAGAGGCGCGTGAAATGCCCAGGCTGTGAGCTCCAACCTCACCCGGGCCAGCTTTTAGTGACACGGACCAGCAGGACAAGGATAAAGAGCATTTTTCAGCATAATAGCCTCTTTTGATAAAGATTGGTTTCTGGGTTTGAGAAATGTCTGGTCCTGGGGAACTGTCCCAGTGGTCAAGGAAAACCCTGCAAATATTCAACTCGCGAAGAAGCATCTATGGGAGGTAAGAATGAAGATGGCATTTGAGCGCCACGACCTTTCTCGTATGGCTGGCCCTGAACGTGGTTAAATTCAGGGCAAAGCTGTTTTGCTCATTATACTTTGCACCCACACATACAGTTCATTGCAATAGTCGAAAATGAATGAGAGTTATCTAATTTTTAACATTGTCCCGCATTTATTTCAGCTTAAAGAAAGCGCTGCTGATAAGAAGAGAGTTAAACTGCAAAACCAATGTGCCTTGTTCCTGTGTTTCTTGGGTGGAGATTACTGAGTACTAAATGGATTCTACATCTTGGTATTGATTACTGTTGCATTTTTAAGGCACTTGATTAAAGCTGGAAACGGATCTCCGAGCAATTGTTCATTCGGGAATATCTTTCCTGTACAATTTTAAATAAAGTTTGGTCAGTTGCAGTCAGAATTGATCACATGGAAATTTATGCCAGATCTTCCAAAGCCATGAGCTTCTGTTTTACTCAATCTTATACAGCGGCACACGTTCACGAAATTTCGTTACATTTCAAGTCAGAGATTGTTTCTCAACGTTTTCCCTGACCACACCCTACCCCTAATCCCTCAACCACCCACAGACTCTCTCTCTCCCTGAGAATGCACTCCTTGTGCGACTGCAAACGAGTCTTTCAAAATATTTTGGAAACGGTTTTTCGGTGTGACAGGAATTCAGCTCCTATCTTTTATTTTTCGTCAATGGTTTTGAATGTCTGACTTCCAGTTATTGGTTCACTTGAAAGAGGGAACTTTCCCCTTTTTCCTCTCTCCACAACTCAAATCATCTGCAAAATGTCCATGAGGTATTCCTTTCGTTAGTGTGAGCATTTCCAACTTTTCTAACATCCCTCGTGAATAAAATCCTGTCGCGGTAAACCCCATTGGTGTTCTCTGGAATGTTTTAACACCCAAGTAAGCTCCATCATGCCCTTCCTTTTCAAATAATAGAATCACTAGAGTGTGGAAAGTGCCGATCGAGTCTGCCCCGACCCTTGAAAGAACATCCCACCCAGACCTAGCGGCCGCCCTATCTCTGCATTAACTATGGTTTAACCTACACATCCCTGACAGCACAGAGCAATTTAGCAAGGCCAATACACCGAACCTGCCCATCCAACAGCAGTGTAACCACTGAGACACTGTACGATCCTAGTAAACCCTGTCTGTGTCATATCTGATATCTTTACAACCGTGAACCCCAGTAAGCACCATCTGTGCCCTTTCTGATATCTTTATTCCCGGTAACCCAGTTTAGTGAAAGCACGCGGGACCCACGAACCCAAATGCAGTGCAGCAAAACTCTCCTCTGTGCTGTACAATCTCATTAGCGCTGCAGGAAAGGTATTTGCTGTTACTGCACTCAAATCGGGATCGGTTTATCCAGTGCCTCCCTCGGATTTCTGCTTCCAGTAAACACTTCACTCTGGAACAAATCTATCAAATCATTTTGATTTCAACGCAGACAAAAGGCGCAGCTTGCAGAAGGCATGTGTTGGCACTTTCACTGACACTCTGTCTCCCCCGGATGTAGTCCTGCCCAGCACTGAGTCAGACAGCACCGTCCTTCCTCTGACATGTCCCATCGAGAATGGAAGGACAGATAGTAATAACCCACACCTGTAAACGGAGCGGGCAATTTCAAATTCCTAAGAGAGACACAACTCAGAGTCAGAGATCACAGAATCCCTACAATGCAGATGGAGATCTTTCAGCCCACTGCTTCTGCACCTAACACCACTCGAGCTTTCCACTTCTCCACCCTAACCCCACAAACCCACATTTACTACGACGAACCATGACAGGACAATTTACCGAAACGGCACAACTTTGGGGAGAATGCGCAAACTCCATACAGAGAGTCTCACAAAACTACAGTCGAAACTGTGTTCTCGCCACCACGAGGCAATGCTGAACCACCCTGGAATATGAGGATGGTCTCCTGTGGGGAGTTTAACGCTGCTCTCCCACGTGAGACGCAGGGATACGAACCAGTCCACTACTGCTGTCTTCCACACAGCATAAGGCCCTTCAGTCTATTGCGGCTGCACTGGACAAAACAAGCACTGAACTATCCCAATCCTATTTACCATCACTTGGCTCAGCATCTGCTGGCTGAAACAAGTCTTTCTGAGTATCTATTCAAACCGGCCTGCCTCTTACCTTAAATCTACGGCTCCATGGTGATCGATCAAAGAGAAACAGCACCTTCAGTCTCCCCTGTTCGTATGCCTCATTAGTTTGCATATCTCGATCACCTTCCCTCGCAATCACCCCTGCTCTAAGAAAACAACCCCAGTCTGTCCAATCTCTCTTCGTAACTGAAACTCTTCAGCCCGGGCAATATCCTTGTAAACCCCTTTTGCACCGTTCCCTATAGGAGCACATCTCTACAAGAGGAGAATTGCAGAACTGCACACAATGCTGTCGCTGTAAAGGAATGAACAAATGAAATAAATGATTCAAACAGCTACAGAAACTGTTCCTTTCCAATAAAGATTCTTTTGCTCAAACGTATCCTGTGTCTTTTTCCTGAACCTGATGTCCCAACAATCACTGGTCCATGTCTGTAAAAGATATTCTACTCCCAACTGCGGCAACTAAATGGATCGACTGATTTGAAGGTCCACATGGTGAGACTGGGGCACGCTCACCCAGCAACAATGACCGCAAGAGCAGAGGCTAAATGGTGTGAATATGGCAGTGTGTGATAGATTGTGCAGTGCCTCAGCGAAGTGGGAGAAGGGACATAAAGGAGAGTTAGTGATTGTGGGAGGGAGAAAAATCTGCGGGAAGAGATGGGTTTGTATTCTGATACATCAAACACAGACATGGGAGAGAGCGGGTGTTTGAGGGAATAAGTTCATCAACTGGGAGAATATTTTCATGCGAATCAATTAATTCCTTATCATAGAACATAGAACATAGAACAGTACAGCACAGAACAGGCCCTTCAGCCCACAATGTTGTGCCGACCATTGATCCTCATGGATGCACCCTCAAATTTCTGTGACCATATGCATGTCCAGCAGTCTCTTAAATGACCCCAATGACCTTGCTTCCACAACTGCTGCTGGCAACGCATTCCATGCTCTCACAACTCTCTGCGTAAAGAACCTGCCTCTGACATCCCCTCTATACTTTCCACCAACCAGCTTAAAACTATGACCCCTCGTGCTAGCCATTTCTGCCCTGGGAAATAGTCTCTGGCTATCGACTCTATCTATGCCTCTCATTATCTTGTATACCTCAATTAGGTCCCCTCTCCTCCTCCTTTTCTCCAATGAAAAGAGACCGAGCTCAGTCAACCTCTCTTCATAAGATAAGCCCTCCAGTCCAGGCAGCATCCTGGTAAACCTCCTCTGAACCCTCTCCAAAGCATCCACATCTTTCCTATAATAGGGCGCCCAGAACTGGACGCAGTATTCCAAGTGCGGTCTAACCAAAGTTTTATAGAGCTGCAACAAGATCTCACGACTCTTAAACTCAATCCCCCTGTTAATGAAAGCCAAAACACCATATGCTTTCTTAACAACCCTGTCCACTTGGGTGGCCATTTTAAGGGATCTATGTATCTGCACACCAAGATCCCTCTGTTCCTCCACGCTGCCAAGAATCCTATCCTTAATCCTGTACTCAGCTTTCAAATTCGACCTTCCAAAATGCATCACCTCGCATTTATCCAGGTTGAACTCCATCTGCCACCTCTCAGCCCATCTCTGCATCCTGTCAATGTCCCGCTGCAGCCTACAACAGCCCTCTACACTGTCAACGACACCTCCGACCTTTGTGTCGTCTGCAAACTTGCTGACCCATCCTTCAATTCCCTCGTCCAAGTCATTAATAAAAATTACAAACAGTAGAGGCCCAAGGACAGAGCCCTGTGGAACCCCACTCACCACTGACTTCCAGGCAGAATATTTTCCTTCTACTACCACTCGCTGTCTTCTGTTGGCCAGCCAATTCTGTATCCAAGCAGCTAAGTTCCCCTGTATCCCATTCCTCCTGACCTTCTGAATGAGCCTTCCATGGGGAACCTTATCAAATGCCTTACTGAAGTCCATATACACCACATCCACAGCTTGACCCTCATCAACCTTACTAGTCACATCCTCAAAAAACTCGATAAGGTTTGTAAGGCATGACCTACCCCTCACAAAGCCGTGTTGACTGTATTTGATCAAGCCATGCTCTTCCAGATGGTCATAAATCTTATCCCTCAGAATCCTTTCTAACACCTTGCAGACGACAGACGTGAGACTTACCGGTCTATAATTGCCGGGGATTTCCCTATTTCCTTTCTTGAAGAGAGGAATTACATTTGCCTCTCTCCAGTCCTCAGGTACGACTCCAGTGGAGAGCGAGGATGCAAAGATCTTCGCAAGTGGCGAAGCAATTGCATTTCTCGCTTCCCAAAGCAGCCGAGGACAAATCAGATCCGGGCCTGGCGACTTGTCAATCTTAATGTTTGACAAAATTTTCAGTACATCAGCTTCCTCTATCTCTATCCATTCCAGCATGCACACCTGCTCTTCAAAGGTTTCATTCACTACACAGGTCGTTTCTTTCGTAAAGACAGAAGCAAAAAACTCATTTAGGGCTTCCCCTACCTCCTCAGGCTCCACACACAAGTTCCCTATGCTATCCCTGATCGGCCCTACTCTTTCTTTGACCATTCTCTTATTCCTCACGTAAGTGTAAAATGCCTTTGTGTTTTCCCGGATTCCTTCTGCCAAGCCTTTCTCGTGCCCCCTCCTGGCTCTCCTCAGACCATTTTTGAGCTCCTTCCTTGCCTGCATGTAATCCTCTCTAGCTGAACTTGACCCTAGCTTCCTCCACCTTATGTAAGCTACCTTCTTCCTTTTCACTAGAAGCTCCACCGCTCTCGTCATCCAAGGTTCCTTTATCTTACCCCGTCTTGCCTGTCTCAGAGGGACATATTTACTCATCACTCCCAACAACTGTTCCTTAAACAATCTCCACATGTCTATAGTTCCCTTACCATGGAACAACTGCTCCCAGTCCATGTTTCCTAACTCGTGTCTAATCGCATCATAGTTTCCTCTTCCCCAATTAAATATCCTCCCATTCTGCCTAATCCTCTCCTTCTCCATAGCTATGTAGAATGAGAGAGTGTTATGGTCACTATCACCAAAATGCTCTCCCACCACAAGATCTGATACCTGCCCCGGCTCGTTTCCGAGCACCAAGTCTAGAATGGCCTCTCCCCTCGTCGGCCTGTCAACGTACTGCGTTAGGAAACCCTCCTGAACACACCTTACAAAAACAGCTCCATTCAAATCTTCTGCTCGAAGGAGCTTCCAATCAATATTAGGAAAGTTAAAGTCACCCATTACAACAACCCTACTGCGTCCACACTTTTCCAAAATCTGTCGACCTATGCTTTCTACAATCTCCCTGCTGCTATTGGGGGGCCTGTAGTAAACCCCTAACGAGGTGACTACTCCCTTGCTGCTCCTAATTTCCACCCATACTGACTCAGTAGGCAGATCTTCCTCGACAATGGAAGCTTCTGTAGCTGTGATACCCTCTCTGATTAGTAGTGCTACACCCCCTCCTCTTTTTCCCCCCTCCCTATTCTTTTTAAATGTTCTAAACCCTGGAATATCCAGCAACCATTCCAGCCCATGAGGAACCCATGTCTCTGTTATGGCCACAACATCATAGCACCAGGTACTGATCCATGCTCTAAGTTCATCACTTTTATTCCTGATACTCCTTGCATTAAAGCAAACACACTTTAACCGATCCCTTGGTTCCTTCCCAGGAAAATCCTTCCCACTAGCTGGTCTACCTCTTGCTACTGCCTCACCTGCATCAACGCTCACCTCTGGTATACAGCTCAGGTTCCCACCCCCCTGCCATACTAGTTTAAACCCTCTCGAACTACTCGAGCAAACCTTCCACCCAGGACATTGGTCCCCTTCCAGTTCAGATGCAACCCGTCCTTCTTGTACAGGTCCCACCTTCCCCAGAAGGCATCCCAATTATCAACATATCTGAAACCCTCCCTCCTACACCAGCTGCGTAGCCACGTGTTCAGCTGCGCCCGCTCCCTGTTCCTCACCTCGCTATCTCGTGGCACCGGTAGTAAACCAGAGAACACTACTCTGTTCGTCCTGCTCTGCAGCTTCCATCCTAACTCCCTGAAATCACTTTTTATATCCTCAAACCTATTTCTGGCTATATCATTTGTGCCAATATGTAACACGATTTCTGGCTGTTCACCCTCCCCTTTCAGAACTTTATACACCCGATCGGAGACGTCCCGGACCCTGGCACCAGGGAGGCAACATACCTTCCGGGAATCCCGATCTTGCCCACAAAATCTCCTGTCGATTCCCCTAACTATCGAGTCCCCTACCACGAGTACTTTTCTATTCTGCCCCCTTCCCTTCTTTGCCACAGTGTCAGGCTCAGTGCCAGAGAACTGACTACTATGGCTTTCCTCTGGTAGGTCAACCCCCCCAGCAGTATCCAAAACGGTATACTTATTGCTGAGGGGAATGCCCACAGGGGATCTCTGCACTGTCTGTCTGTCTGTCCCCTTTCCTCCCCCTAACTGTAACCCATCTATCCTCGTCCTGAGCCTTAGGAGTGACCAACTCCCGATAACTCCTCTCAATTACCCCCTCTGCCTCCCGAATGATCCGTAGTTCATCCAGCTCCAGCTCCATTTCCCTAACACGGTTTTCAAGGAGCTGTAGCTGGGTGCACTTCCCGCAGATGTAGCCAGCGGAGACGTGTGCCACATCTCCCAACTGCCACATTTTGCAGGAGGAGCAAGCAACTGCCCTAGCATCCATACCCGACTTATCTGAACACCCACTCAATACTAAAGCAGAAAGCTTACTTCAAGTAATAATAACAAACTTATGTTCAATAGAGAAAGTTTAGAATGAACCTTACCTTATTAACTAGGTTAGAGGAGGAGGGCAGGTGGGAGACACTACAGTTGTAGAGTCTCGGGTTTAGCCGCCTTGCTGATATATATGGTCACTGCTTTCCTTCCCGGCTGCCCCTCTGGTCCTCGTCACTTCCTCTGATGCTCCCGCTCCTTCTCTGAAAGAGGAAAAAAAAACACCGCTGCCCGCTATCGGTAAGTAATTTTAAAAATAAACTGCTTTACCTTAGCTGCAGTCTTCCGGGTCCGTCTTGCCTCCGCTGCTGCTCGCACTCAAAATGGCCGTTGGCGTCGAAGGGTGAGTATTTATACTTACTGCTTTCCTTCCCGGCTGCCCCTCTGGTCCTCGTCACTTCCTCTGATGCTCCCGCTCCTTCTCTGAAAGAGGAAAAAAAAAACACCGCTGCCCGCTACCGGTAAGTAATTTTAAAAATAAACTGCTTTACCTTAGCTGCAGTCTTCCGGGTCCGTCTTGCCTCCGCTGCTGCTCGCACTCAAAAAGCACGAAGGATTATCGAAGGATGATTCACAAGGAGCAACATGGGAAGAACACCCATTGCTACGGCTCAGATCAGAACTGAGGTTGCTCCGGCCACCACTCAGAGTACTCATCACTGTACAAGCAGGGCCACACAGGGAGACACTCTGGAAAAGTGTGACAAGTACAATGGCTGAGGATGTGTCAGGAACAGCTCCATAAATACAACGGGAATACTTGGCGAACAGTGGACTAACATGTGAGAACTCAGAGCGAGCCGAATCTTTAACTTCGATGCCTCCAGAATCCATTAACTGAGACGATATTATTGAAATGTAATTTCAGTAACAATGTAGTTTAACATCGGATACTTCACCAGTTCCCTCACACAAGGAAGTGACCACTGCTGCAGATGGCCATATAATCCCAGTTCCCAGGCCCAGAATCAGACCAAAACAGTGGCGCAGCAGGGGAGGTGGAACCAGAAACGGGGCTGGAAATGAACAAATAGAGAACATTCTTTCCTGCCTACTATGCCACCAATTTTGGTGTCGTTTGTGAACTTACTATCCATGCCTTCTATCTGTTGTTTCTGGTGTAGATCAATGATTTAGATGTAGCTGTAGTGGCTGTGATTTCGATGTTTGCAGATGATGCAACAATTGGTCAGATGGTTAACCATGAGGAAGCAAGCTGTGGGCTGCACGGGGACATTAAATAATTAGGAAGAAAATAAGGAATTCAATCCAGGGAAGTGGCTGGTAATGAAACTGGGAAGGGTAAGTTATGGGAGTGCTCAAAAACAGTAAGGGCACTGAGTGGATTAAAGTAAAGAACAGAGCTTGGAGTGGGCATTCACAGATCCATGAAGGTGGTTGGATGGGAAGATCAGGTGCTTGAGAGAGGGCTTGAGGACTGGCTCTTTTGAGACCATCTAGAGGCTGAACACAAGTTTGGTCACTGCACTAAACAACTGGAAAAAGTATCATAAGGCAGAAGATGGAGGGCAGAAATAGGCCATTTGGTCCATCAAGCCGACTCCACCACTCAGTGAGATCATCCCTTATACTGCTCCAACTCAGGCTGGAATGTTCCTTACAGGGGAACTTACAGATGGAGTTGTTCTAATGCACTGTCTGCTCTTGCCCATTCAGGCGGTACAGTCCATGGGCTGCGTGACTTACTCTAGTGCATCTTGTAGATGGTGCATTCCATTGCCACTGTGCCTCGGTGTTGAAGGGAGTTGATATTGAAAGTACTGAATGCGGTGCCAGTTAAGGGGGCTGCCTTTCCTGCACTGTGTCAAGTTTCTTGAGTGTTGTTGGAGCTGAACCCATCCAAGCAAATGGACAGTATCCCATTATACTCCTGCCTTGTGCCTTGCAGGCGATACACAGGCTTCCGGGAGTCAAAATTTGATTTAATCACAAAATTTCGATTCACTTGTAGCAACAAAATTTACATGGCAGGTCCAGTTCTGTTTCTCTCCAACACTCGTCCCCAGGATGTTAGAGTGGAAAATTCAGTGAAGATAAATGAAAATAAAGTCAATGGGATATGAAATCATCAGCCAGCATTCCCACTTCTGCATTATGCAGTCAGGGTGATGAAGGGTAAGGAGTCAGCAGTGTGTAAAAGGGGAATATAAGTGTAATGGAGAGAGACACTGTAGTATATACCATACAGGAGTAAATACACATGGACAAATCACACAGGGTAGGGCTGAGTGAAATATATCTATAATAAGGACATTACTATTGTAGCTCAGGTATTTTATATTATATCCATAACAGGGAACAGTCAGCAGGCACTTCGGCTTCAGAAATCATCTGTATAATTTAAGATAGTCACATAAGTGTTACTCCTAAAAGGAAAGGCATGTGCTGAGAGCATGTGCTGTGTCACAGATAAGCTCTGAGGAAGTCGAAATTACAGAACAGCATCTTACTTATGTCAACCATTTACTACAAAAAAAGTTTATTTTTTACTTCTTCGTGAAGCAAGGGGGCAAGGGATTGGGGTGCGAGGGATGGGGTGCAAGGGATGGGGAGGGAGTGAGCAAGGGAGCAAGGGATTGGGATGGACTGAGCTACAGGGTGGGAGCAATTGGTGGGGATGGATTGAGGGACAGCAACGGAGTGAGGGATGGGGAGGGAGTGAGTGAGTGAGGGACAGAGTGAGGGAGCGAGGGATGGGGAGGAACAGACAGGGAGTGAATGAGCAAGGGCAGGGAGTGGGCCAGTCAGGGATGGATTCAGGGGATCAAGGAATGGGGAGGGAGAGACAGGGAGTGGGGGATGGGAAGCGAGGGACAGAGGAGAAAATGAGCGAGGGATGGGGAGGGAGCAAGGAAGGGAATGAGGAAAGTGGAGGCAGGGAGCGAGGGACAGAGATGGAGAGAGGGAGGGAGATAGGGACAGAGAGGGAGCAAAAGCAAGGGAGACAGGGAGGGAGGGAGCAAGGAGGGAGTGAGGGATGGGGCAGGAGGGAGGGAGGGACGGACAGGAAGGGAGAGAGCAAGGGACAGAAAGGGAGGGAGATAGGGACAGAGAGAGAGCGTGAGGGAGGGACTGAGGGACGGTGAAGGAGTGAGGTAAAGGGAGGGAGTGAGGGAGCGAGTGAGGGATGGATGGTGTGAGAGAGCGAGGGACAGAGAGGGAGAGAGTGAGGGATGAGGAGTGAGCAAGGACATGGATGGAGGGAGCAAGGGAGTAAGGGATGGGGAGGGAGGCAGCAAGGGACAGGGAAGGAGTGAGGTAGGGAGCAATGGATGTCGAGGGAGCGAGAGAGTGAGTGAGGGCGGGAAGGGCCATAGCGAGGGTTGGGAGCAAGGGAGAGAGGGACAGGAACGAGGGACAAGGGAGGAAGCCAGGGAAGGGAGCAAGGGATGGGGAGGGAGTGAGGGACATAGAGGGAGAGGGAGGGGAACAGGGAAGGAGAGGGACAGAGCTAGGGATAGGGAGGGATACAGGGAGAAGAGGGAGGGATACGGAGGGAGGGAGAGAGTGAGTGAAAGAGGGATGGCAAAGGAGCAAGGGATGGGAGGGAGGGAGCGAGGGACGGGGAGTGAAGGACCGGGAGGGAGCAATGGAGTGAGGGACGGGGACTGAGGAAGGGAATGCGGGACAGAGACCAAGCAAGGGAGGGAGCAAGGGACTGTGAGGGGAGCAAGGGACGTTGAGAGAGTGAGGGAGTTAGGGACAGCAAGGGAGCGAGGGACAGAGAGGGAGCGAGGGACAGGGAACAAGGGAGGGAGCAATGGGTCGGAGCGAGGGACAGGGAGTGAGTGAGTGAGGTTCCGACAGGAAGGGACGGGGAGGGAGTGAGGGACGGGGAGGGAGTGAGGGAGTGTGTGAGCATAGGATGGATTGAGTGAGCGAGAGACTGAGAGAGGCAATGAGGGACAGAGAGAGGGATGGAGTCAGGGACAGAGTAAGGGAGCGAGGGACGGTGAGGGAGAGAGAGTTTGAAGGACAGGCAGTGGGAGAGCAAGCGATGGGGTGCAAGGGAACAAGGGATGGTGAGAGAGTGAGGGACTGATTGAGCAAGGGAGTGAGGGACTTGGAGGAAGCGAGTGAGCAAGGGGCTGTTAAGGATGGGGAGGGAAGGATCAAGGGACAGGGAGGGAGCAAGGAGCAGTGAGGGAGTGATAGATGGGGACAGAATGAGAGATGGGGAGGGAGCGATTGAGTGATGGCCAGAGCCAGGGAGCAAGGGATGATGAGGAAGGGAGGGAGTGAGGGATGGTTAGTGGGTGGGGGTGGAACGAGGGATGGAGAGGGAGGGAGGGAGGGAACGAGACAGAGAGAAAGAGAGGCAGAGGGATCGAGTGGCAGGGAGGGAGTGAGGGATGGGGAAGCAACAAGGAAGCGAGGGACGGGGAGGGTGGAGGAAGTGAGGGAGTGAGGGATGGACCGAGAGAGCAAGGGGCAGGGAGGGAGGGACTAAGGGATGGGGAGTGAGCAAGGGGCAGGGAGGGAGGGAGGGAATGAGGTGCAGGGAATGAGTGAGGTAGGGAGTGATGGACATCGAGGGAGCGAGAGAGGGGGGTGAGGGAGGGAAGGACCATAGCAAGGGCAGGGAGGGAGGGAGAGAGGGGCAGGAGGAGGGATGGGAGAGGAATCTAGGGAAGGGAGCAATGAATGAGGTGGGAGTGAGGGACAGGGAGGGATTGAGGGACATCGAGGGAGGGGGAAGGGGACAGGGAAGGAGAGAGGCTGAGCGGGGATAGGGAGGGATACAGGGAGGGAGCGAAGGACAGGGACAGGGATGGTCGAGGCAGGGGTGGGACAGGAAGGGAGCAAAGAACAGGGAGGGATGGACTGGGAGGGTGTGAGGGATAGGGAGTGAGTGACATGGAGGGGGACCGGAAAAGTCAGGGAGAGAGCGAGGTACAGGGAGGTAGCCAACGTTGGACAGACAGAGAGGGAGCGAGCGGCAGGGAGGGAGCAAAGCACAGGGACAGGGTGGCACAAGGAGGGAGCGAGGGACAGGGACAGGGTGGCACAGGGAGGGAGCGAGGGACAGGGTGGCACAGGGAGGGAGCAAAGCACAGGGACAGGGTGGCACAGGGAGGGAGCAAGGGACAGGGACAGGGTGGCACAGGGAGGGAGCAAAGCACAGGGACAGGGTGGCACAGGGAGGGAGCGAGGGACAGGGACAGGGTGGCACAGGGAGGGAGCGAGGGACAGGCACAGGGTGGTGGGCACAGGGAGGGAGCGAGGGACAGGGACAGTGTGGCACAGGGAGGGAGCGAGGGACAGGGACAGGGTGGCACAGGGAGAGAGCGAGGGACAGGGACAGGGTGGCACAGGGAGGGAGCGAGGGACAGGGTGGCACAGGGAGGGAGCGAGGGACAGGGACAGGGTGGCACATGGAGGGAGCGAGGGACAGGGTGGCACAGGGAGGAAGCAAGGGACAGGGACAGGGTGGCACAGAGAGGAAGTGAGGGACAGGGTGGCACAGGGAGGGAGCAAGGGACAGGGAGGGAGCAAGGGAACGAGATGGGTGGGGACAGGAAAGGAACAAATGACAGGGAGGAACTGGGAGGGAACGAGGCAGCCAGGGATGTGTAGGAAGCAAGGTAGCGAGGGACAGGGAGGGAGTGAGGGATGGGGAGGGACCGGCAGGGAGGGAGCAAAGGAGAGAAGGACAGGGAGGGAGGGACTGGGAGAGAGGGAACAAGGGACGGGGAGTGAAGAAGTGAGGGAGGGGAGTGGGGTGGGACAGAAGGATGGCGATTGAGTGAGGGAAAGGTGGATGGAGTGAGGGATAAGGAGGGAGCATGTGATTGGGAGAGAGCGTGTGGGACAGGGATGGTGAAAGGGATGAGGGAGCGAGGGATATGGACTGGGAGGGACAGGGAGCGAGGGACATGGTGGGAGTGAGGGACGGGGAGGGGGTGAGGGACGGCGAGGGAGCAATGGGGAGGTAGCGAGGGTGTGAGGAATGGCGAGAGAGCAAGGGACGGGGTTGGAGCAAAGGACGATGAAGGAGCAATGGGGTGGGAACGATGGAGTGAGCGACAAGAAGGGAGGGAGTGACAGGGACGGAGGGAGAGAGCAACAGGGGAAGGGGCTAGGGTACAGGGAGACGGGGCCCAGACAGCCAGATACAGGGCGTGGAGCCAGGGGGTTACAGAGATAAGTGAGGGACTTGAAGGGAAAGAGGAGGATCAGGAAGGGGGCAGAGAGAGAGAGAAAGTGGGTCAAAGATAGAGAGTGAGAGGTGAGAGCGAGGGAGGAGGAGACAGATAAAGGGTACAGAGGGGGATGGGGACGGAGAGAGGGAAAGAGTGTGATCGGGGATGAGGAGAGGTGGGGCCAGAGGGAAAAATACTGAGTGGGAGATGGGGCTTACACATTGCAGATGGTGAGAGAAGGGGGTGTGGGCATTTGAAGAGGAGGGAGAGAGAGAGACAGGACTCAAGGAGACAGGGTGTTTTGGGGAGGGTAGGTGGAAAAAGAGAAGGAGGGGAATGGAGAGAGGGATGGGGAACAAGGGGGTAGGGAGAAATGTGGGCCGGAGAGGGAGTGAGCGGGGAGGGACTGGAGAGAAAGAGGCAGAGATATCCCAGAGGTGAACGCAAGGACAGAGTGACTTATACCAACTCCTGAGCTCAGTCCCAGAATTGTCCCATTCCCTTGGGGCCGAGTCTGTCTCTCTCCAGGTGAGCTTCTTCAACACAGAGACAAACAACAATATAGTTTGCTGAGCTGCTTGGCACTTTTTAATGAACGTTAATTGCATATTGAAGTTATGGATGCAGTCAGTGGAATGGTGCCTTTTCTCTTTGGCCTGTGAGTTGAGAGAAACATTGACATGTTTCCCTGTAACCCCCTGTGGGATAAGGTTGGATAAACCAGCACTACCCTCAGTCTGTTACCATAGCGACAGGCTGCTTCATTGCTGAAACATTGAACTGAAATGAGAAAATCCTGGATGGATTGATTAATGAGTGAATTTGATTGATTGATGAATTCGGGTAAAGGGATATTTCAGCACATTCTTCAGCTGCTGCCTGAACTGAGTCTGGGTCACGGCATAAATCGCGGTGTTTGTGCAGCAGCTGAGGAGCTGCAGCATGAAGCCCAGTTCCATCACAACGTAATGTAGATACACAGACCGATACCCAAACTCCCACATCCGGGACCATATATAATACACCATTAACATTGACCATAACAGGATGAAATTGGCTGAGATCACAAACAGTAAAATGATGGATTTTTTTCGATTTGTCATTTCTGTGTCACACTGACCGTCCCCATTGGTGTGAGCCCGGAGTCTCCTGCGGGCTCTGCTGGTCACTAAAATGTGTCTGACGGTGAAAACATTGAGCAGCAGAATCAGGAGAAATGGGAGAATCGGGGTTAGACTGTGGTGGAGGAACTCGATTGTGACCCAGGCACGAGATGATTGAACATCGATTCTTTGCCGACAAAACCAGGGGGTGTTCCCCAGCGAATAGTGACCTGAGAGCATGAAATACCAGAAAATGTTCTTTAAACAGCTCAGCACAGTCACTGTTCCCAGAACCACAGCCGCCGTTTTCTCACTGCAATATTTACTTTTCAGCTTCTGGCAACAAATGGCCACAAATCGATCAAAGGTGAAAGTGACGGTGAACCAGACAGAACAGTCAGTGGCTGCATTAAGCAGGACGGCGTGGATATTACACACGAGGATGTACTGCAGGAAATAAAACTGTTCGTAATAAACAATGGGAATGTGTCTCAATATCAGGTCGAGGATAATGACCAGTAGATCCGCCACTGCCATGGCCCCCAGGTAACGTCTGACACATGGAGACAATCCACAATCTTTATAAAGCAGGACGTAGATCGTCACTCCGTTTACTGTGAGGAAAGAAAACAAATAAATTACACATCGGTCTGGAGGCACAGTTACCAGTTTGATTGAGGACCCAGTGACATTTTCAAATGTATCGCTGATTTATTGAAAAAAAAGAAGCTGAAATAACCCGTAGTAATGTCTCAATTTGTTTTATTTTACAAAAAAAACTAACATAAAATACAAGAAACTCTCCCTCCTGAAATACACAAACACACATCCATAAGGACAGACGGCTTCTAGAACATTCCCACTGACTCATTCACTCGAGAGCAGGCACAGGTCATTTCCTTACAGTTCCTGATATAGAGGGTGAAGACGTTGCTGTCCTGAAGGATTCTCTCCCAGTTCCCTGCAGACAAACGGAGGATGGAAATTTCAGTCTTTTCGTCCACATTGTGGTCAATTTTTGTTTGTGAAGAAACATGAACACAGGGAAAATGTATTCACCCCATTAACTACCTGAGGGGAATTTGCAACAGTGTCTCCTTCTCTCTGGAATGGGATCTTTTCCCTCGGGGTCTTATCTTTTGTTCAATTAACTGGCATCCAAATGATCACAAATAATGTCGGATACAAAATGTTCCGGGGAATGTCGGTGACAGAATGTTCCAGGGAATGTCGGATACAGAATGTGATGGAGTCATAAAAGATCCACATCACAAAGGCCCTTCTGTCCATCAGTTTTGGTGAGACCCACACACCCTCGCGGTGGAAATCTCTCCCCAAACTCAACACAACTGGCAAACACAAATTAAAGGCATTGCCAGATCAGCTGAAGTGGTCAGTTATCTCACATTCTCAATCCACCTCATAGAACCAGCCCAGACACCACAAACCCAGATGGAATATCTGTTCAGCATGGAGCACTGTGCAGACCAGGCTAGTGTCCTGCTCAATACAACCCGGCAATCTGTCCAGAGTGGGACACTGTGCAGGCCTCACCAGTCAAATAGATATCAGTCCAGCACGGGGAGCTGTGCAGACCACACCAGTGCATTAATATATAAATCCGGACCAGGTATCTGTCCAGCACGGGGGACAGTGAGGTGAACACCACTGAACTGATCTGCAAACCTGGAGCAGTTACCCTCCCAGTGTGTAGATCTGTACAGACCACCCCAGTGCAGTCCCTGGTAACGCTGTGTTAAATCACCTCCCAGCCTGGGGAAACTTGCAGCCCATGCTGGAAGTGACAGGATGTGGGGCTCCCATCCATTTACAGCTCCATATCTCCAATGTGCCATGACAAGGGGTGCCATGGGTGTGAAAATCACTGCCAGAGAGAGATGGTGGGGAATCACTTTAAATACGAACAAATGGGATGGGTTGGATAAACAGACAGAGACGGGGAGATTGAGAGACTGTGTCATGGAAGGATGTGTTCACAACTTTAGAATGCTGACATGTAGACATACTCCCCAACACTGAAAACACTGCATCGATCCAACATTGTCGACTGATTCAATCCGGACACCTCACCACTTCCCCCTCACCTACACCATCACTAACAGCAGGGCCATGCACATTCACCTTCATTCCCTCCCTCCCTTTCCCTCATTCCAGGAGGAACAGCCTGGAATAGGACAGAAAAGGCCAAGCAGGGCAGTGGTGTTCCCCACATCAGTTCCCTCACCCACCTTCCCCCGCCGCATGGGGAGGGCCCTGGAATGAGCCAGAGAGAACCAGGACGACTCATGTGGAGATTCCAAAATATACACGTCCCACCAACCGAGTAAGGAGCAATGTTCAGTGAAGGGTAATTCTCACTTTAACCCCACTGTCAGTTCCATTTCCACCTGGCACAGCTTAGAAACCGTGCCCCTGATGCCATCTCTCTTTTGTATCGAGCCGGTACGAATGGAATTCCCATGGTCTCGGTGGGCAGGAGGGTGAGCTCACTGCACATCGTCTCCACCAGCTCCCAGGAAGGGAGCACGGAGTCTCCCTCCTACACCTCCTCCTTCAGACAGCTCAGATACTGAAACGAACCTATAATATTTACTAGTCTCCCAAATTGTCCTTACATCTTCAATAATCAAGCACTGAAAATCTCACAGAGTCACAGTCCCCATGGAACAACTGAAACACTGTCACACTCACTGGAGAGAGCAATAACTGATGTACTCTCATGGAGTGACTCAAATAATGAAATGCTGTCCACGGAATAACAGTAATCCCAACACACACCAAATGGAATGAATGCAGTTATTAGCAAAACACAGAACCAGGGAAATTCTGATAGGTTCCCCTTATTTGTGTAAGTATCGGTGTATTTGTGTATGTATCTGTGTGTCTCTGTGTGGGGCAGGTCTGACAGTCTCTGAGATAATGGGAACTGCAGATGCTGGAGAATCCAAGATAATAAAGTATGAAGCTGCATGAACACAGCAGGCCAAGCAGCATCTCAGGAGCACAAAAGCTGACGTTTCGGGCCTAGACCCTTCATCAGAGACGGGGATGGGGAGAGGGTTCTGGAATAAATAGGGAGAGAGGGGGAGGCGGACCGAAGATGTAGAGAAAAGAAGATAGGTGGAGAGGAGACTATCGGTGGGGAGGTTATATCGAACGTCATCTTGGGGCCTGGGATAGGGGTGAGGGAGGAGGTCTGGGGGCAAAGTGTAGCATTTCCTGCTGTTGCAGGGGAAGGTGCTGGGTGTGGTCGGGTTGGAGGGCAGTGTGGAGCGAACAAGGGAGTCACGGAGAGAGTGGTCTCTCCGGAAAGCAGACAAGGGTGGGGATGGAAAAATGCCTTGGCTGGTGGGGTCGGATTGTAGATGGCGGAAGTGTCGGAGGATGATGCGTTGTATCCGGCGGTTGGTGGGGTGGTGTGTGAGAACGAGGGGGATCCTCGTTGGGCGGTTGTGGCGGGGACAGGTTGTGAGGGATGTGTTGTGGGAAGTGCAGGAGACACGGTCAAGGGCGTTCTCGAACACTGTGGGGGGAAAGTTGTGGTCCTTGAAGAACTGGGACATTTGGGATGTGTGGGAGTGGAATGCCTCATCGTGGGAGCAGATGCAGCGGAGGTGGAGGAATTGGGAAAAGGGGATGGAATTTTTGCAGGAGGGTGGGTGGGAGGAGGTGTATTCTAGGTAGCTGTGGGAGTCGATGGGCTTGAAATGGACATCAGTTACAAGCAGGTTTGTGGACTTTGGGAAGGAGATAGAAATGGCCCATGCGGGGTTGGGGAATAATAAGGTTGGAGGCTGTGGGTGGGAGGTCCCCTGAGGTGATGAGGTCATGAATGGTGTTGGAGATGATGGTTTGTTGCTCGTTGGTGGGGTCATGATGAAGGGGGCGGTTTTAGGAGGTGTTGGAGAGTTGGCGTTCGGCCTTGGCGACGTAGAGGTCAGTGCGCCATACTACCACTGCGCCACCCTTGTCTGCGGGTTTGATGGCGAGGTTGGGGTTGGAGCAGAGGGAGCGGAGGGCTGCCCGTTCTGTAGGGGAGAGGTTGGAGTGTGTGAGAGGGGTGGAGAGGTTGAGGCGGTTAATGTCTCGATGGCAGTTGGAGACGAAGAGGTCAAGGGAGTGTAGGAGGCCTAGGGGTGGTGTTCAGGAGGAGGACTTGTGTTGGAAGCGGGTGAAGGGATCAGTGGAGGGAGGGTTAGGTTCCCGGTTGAAGAAGTAAGCGTGGAGGCGAAGGCGGTGGAAAAACTGCTCTATGTCCAAACAATCCACAAACTTGCCTGCCCTGGTCGACACATTGTCTCAGCCTGTTCCTGCCCCACCAAACTCATCGCCACCTATCTGGAATCCATTTTCTCCCCTTTGGTCCAGGAACTCCCTACCTGCGTCCGTGACACTACCCATGCCCTCTACCTCCTTCAGAACTTCCAATTCCCTGGCACCAAACACTTCATTTTCACCATGGATGTCCACTCCGTCTACACCTGTATTCTGCATGCAGATGGACTCAAGGCCCTCCGCTTCTTCCTGTCCTGCAGGCCCGACCAGTTCCCCTCCACCGACACCCTCATCGGCCTCGCTGAACTCGTCCTCACCCTCAACAACTTCTCTTTCCATTCCTCCCACTTCCGACAGACAAAGTGGGTGGCCATGGGCACCCGCATGGGCCCCAGCTATGCCTGCCTCTTTGTAGGTTACGTGGAACAGCCCCTCTTCCGCACCTACACAGGCCCCAAACCCCACCTCTTCCTCCGGCGTTACATTGATGACTGTATCGGCGCCACCTCTTGCTCCCCAGAGGAGCTCGAACAGTTCATCCATTTCACCTACACCTTCCACCCCAACCTTTAGTTCACCTGGGCCATCTCCATCACATCCCTCACCTTCCTGGGCCTCTCAGTCTCCATCTCAGCTTGTAACTGATGTCCATTTCAAGCCCACCGACTCCCACAGCTACCTAGAATACATCTCTTCCGACTCACCCTCCTGCAAAAATTCCATCCCCCATTCCCAATTCCTTCGCCACCGCCGCATCTGCTCCCACGATTAGGCTTTCCACTCCCGCACATCCCAGATGTCCAAGTTCTTCAAGGACTGCAACTTTCCCTCCACAGTGGTTGAGAACGCCCTTGACCGCATCTCCTGCATTTCCCGGGACACATCCCTCACACCCCGCCCCCGCCACAACTGCCCAACAAGGATCCCCCTCGTTCTCACACACCACCCCGCCAACCTCCGGATACAACGCATCATCCTCCGACACTTCCGCCATCTGCAATCCGACCCCACCACCCAAGACATTTTTCCATCCCGACCCTTGTCTGCTTTCTGGAGAGACCACTCTCTCTGTGACTCCCTTGTTCGCTCCGCACTCCCCTCCAACCCCAACACACCCAGCACCTTCCCCTGCAACTGCAGGAAATGCTACGCTTGCCCCCACAACTCCTCCCTCACCCATATCCCAGTCCCCAAGATGACTTTCCATATTAAGCAGAGCTTCACCTGCACATCTGCCAATGGGGTATACTGCATCCACTGTACCCGGTGCGGCTTCCTCTACATTGGGGAAACGAAGCGGGGGCATGGGGACCGCTTTGCAGAACACGTCCGCTCAGTTCACAATAAACAACTGCACCTCCCAGTCATGAACCGTTTCCACTCCCCCTCCCAATCTTTAGATGACATGTCCATCATGGGTCTCCTGCAGTGCCACAATGATGCCACCCGAAGGTTGCAGGAACAGCAACTCATATTCTGCTTGGGAACCCTGCAGCTCAATGGTATCAATGTGGACTTCACCAGCTTCAAAATCTCCCCTTTCCCCACCGCATCCAAAAACCAGCCCAGTTCGTCCCCTCCCGCCACTGCACCACACAACCAGCCCAGCTCTTCCCCTCCACCCACTGCATCCCAAAACCAGTCCAACCTGTCTCTGCCTCCCTAACCTGTTCTTCCTCTCACCCATCCCTTCCTCCCACCCCAAGCCGCACCTCCATTTCCTACCTACTAACCTCATCCCACCCCCTTGACCTGTCCATCTTCCCTGGACTGACCTAATCCCTCCATGCCTCCCCACCAAAACTCTCCTCTCCACCTATCTTCTTTTCTCTCCATCTTCGGTCCGCCTACCCCTCTCTCCCTATTTATTCCAGAACCCTCACCCCATCCCCCTCTCTGATGAAGGGTCTAGGCCCGAAACGTCAGCTTTTGTGCTCCTGAGATGCTGCTTGTCCTGCTGTGTTCATCCAGCCTCACATTTTATTATCTCTGACAGTCTCTGTGCTGTTTGATGTGATGCAATGCCTCCCTCTGCTGGCCTCACACGCCACTGCACAGGCAGCAGCAGGGGATGGGCACCATCAGGGATTTGTTCAGAGAGGGACTGGGAGGGCAGCAGCGCACGACACCATCCAAACTGATTTCTTCCTCATGTACTTATCTAAATGTCTTTTAAACGCTGTAACTGCACTCACTTCCACCATTTCCTGTGGAATTTTATCCCGTACGTGAACGACTCTCTGTAAAATAATTGCCCCCATGTCTCTTTTAAAATGTTTGATCCTCAAAATTTGAAACATCCCCACAGTCTTGAAATCCTCCATCCCCAAGAAAAGGTAACCAACATTCAACTTATTTGTGCACCTCATGATTTAAAAGCCTCAATCAGGTCACCCCTCATCCTCCTGTGCACAAGTCAGTAAAGTCCCAGCCTATCCAGCCTCTGAAAACACTCTGAAGTGGTGATGTATCCGGATTGAATCAGGCGACAGTGTTGGGCCCATGCAGTGTTTTCGGTGTAAGGGAGTATGTCTACATGTCAGCATTCTGAAACTTGCGAACACATCCTTCCATGACACTGTCTCTCTATCTGCCCCTCTCTATCTATATATCCAAACCATCCCATTTGTTCATATTTAAACCGATTCCAGACCATCTCTCTCTGGCAGTGACACCCATGGCACCCCTTGTCCTGGCACAGGCAGCACAGTGGCTCAGTGGTTAGCACTGCAGCCTCACAGCACCAGGGACCTGGGTTCAATTCCAGCCTCGGGCAACTGTCTGTGCAGAGTTTGCACGTTCTCCCCATGTCTGCGTGAGTTTCCTCCGGGTGCTTCGGTTTCCTCCCACAGTCCAAAGATGTGCAGGCTAGTTGGATTGGCCATGCTAAAATGCCCGTAGTGTTCAGGAGTGTGTGGGTTATAGGGGGATGGGTCTGGGTGTGATGCTTCAAGGGGTGGTGTGGACTGGTTGTGCCAAAGGGCCTGTTTCCACACCGTAGGGAATCTAATCTAATCCTTATATCTCAAACCATCCATTCCCACCGACATCCTGGTAAATCTCTGCTGTTCCCTCTCCAGATTAATATTATCCTTCCTATAACAGTGCGACCAGAACTGGACACAGTACATCAGAAGATGCCTCACCTACATCCTGTACAATGTGAAAATGACATCCCAACTCCCAAACTCAAAGGTCTGAGCAAAGAAGGTAACGAACTAAATGCCTTCTTAACCAGCCTGTCTATATGTGACACAGACTTCGAAGAGTTATACCTGATGGCCGAGTCTCTGTTCTGCAACACTACCAAAGGCCCTAATTTAAATTGTATAAGTCCTGCCCTTGTTTGTTTTACCAAAAGCAATGTCTTGCATTTATGCAAATTAAACACAATCTGCCACACCACAGCCCAGTGAGAGATATTCCCACCCCCCGACACAACCCTGACATGTTTTGAAAGACCCTCCCATCTCCAGAAGGCCTACAAACTCCTGCCTTTATTTTCGCAAAGACCCTGAGCTTGGTTTGCCTTGTGCGGGCAGCAGGAGGCGTGGGGTGGTGGTGGTGGGAGTGTGGATTGCAGACCAGCCTGTGATGGGGAGATTCATTTTCTTCAGGGTAGAGAGTTTGCCAATGGGCACCCAGATGGGCCCTAGTTATGCCTGTCTCTTCATTGGGTACGTGGAACATTCCTTTTCCCAGTCCTATTCTGCTACCCTCCTCCACCCACAGCTCTTTCTCCACTGTATCAAGGATATCACCGGAGATAGTAGGAACTGCAGATACTGGAGAATCTGAGATATCATCAGTACTGCTTCTCTCTCTCGTCTGGAATTGGAAAGCTTCACATATTTTGCTTCCAACTTCCACCCTGCCCTCACTTTCACCTGGTCTATTTCTGACCCCTCCCTTCCCTTCTTCAACATTTCTGTTTCCATTTCTGGGATAGACTGGCCACTGATATTCATTACAAATCCACTGTCTCCCACAGCTACCTGGGCTATATGTCCTCACACCCTCCTTCCTGTAAAATCCTGTAAATGTCTTGCATTTATGCAAATTAAACATAATCTGCCACACCACAGCCCAGCGAGTGATATTCCCACCGCACCCCCACACAACCCTGACATGTTTCGAAAGACCCTCTCAGCTCCAGAAGGCCTACAAACTCCGGTCTTTATTTTCGCAAAGACTCCCTCCATCCCATTCTCTCAGTTCCTCTGTTTCCAGCACATATGTCCAGATGAGGCTAACTTCAACAAGAGAGCCTCCGACATGTCCACCTTCCTCCTCAACCAAGGATTCCCCAGCTCCTTTGTTGACAGGGCCCTCAACCAGGTCTGATCCAATCTCGCACACTTCTGCCCTCACTCCTTCTCCTTCCTCCTGCAACAGCAAGAGGGTTCCCCGTAGCCTCACTAACCATCCCAACAGCATCCACATCCAGAAGATCATCAGACGCCATTTCTGCCACGTTCAGTGAGATGCCACCACCAGACCACCTCTCCCTTGATAACAAAGTGTGAAGCTGGATGAACACAGCAGGCCAAGCAGCATCACAGGCCTGCCTTCCGCAGGGACCGTTCTCTCTGGGACCCCCTGGTACACACTTCCTTCACCCCCAACAATTCCCCACAGCCCTATGGCCCTTCCCCTGTAACCGGTGAAGGTGCAACACCTGCCCATTTACCCCCTCACTCCCCAGTATCGCCAAATATACCTTCCAGGTGAAGCAACACTTCACTTGCACTTCCCAGAATCTGGGCGACTGCATTCGCTGCTCACAATGTGGTCTCCTCTACATTGGGAAATGAAGTGAAGACTTGGTGACCGCGAGGTAGAACATCGATGCTCAGCTTGTAAAAAAAGTCTCTAAACTGCCTGTTGCCTGCCACTTTAATGCACCACCCTGCTCCCTGGCCAACATCTCTGTCTCTGGCTTGCTGCAGTGTTACAGTGAAGCCCAAAGCAAGCTGGAGGAACAACACCTCATTTTCCACTTGGGGACCCTGCAGCCCTCCGGACTCAGTATTGAGTTCAATAATTTTAGGGCCTAAGCTCTCCCATGTCCCACACCCCACTGCACACACCAGGCCTTGTTACCACACAACCTGCCATTACACACTCCCTGTTGTTCGTCACTAACAGTCCCTATTAACAACTGCTCACCCTCCCAGCCTGATCGTTATTAACTCCTTTGTCTGTCCAACTTCTTTCTCTCTCTTTGGGCCCGAGCGTCTCGTTTACTCTCTACCCCACCCACCTCCCTATTTTCAGCATATAAACTGACATTTTCTCAGCCACCATCAATTCTGAGGAAGGGTCACTGAACCCCAAACATTGACTCTGTTTTTTTTCCTGCAAAGATGCTGCGAGATCTGCTGAGCTTTTCCAGCAACTTTGTTTTTGATCCTGGAATATAATTTGTTGCTTTGTAACATTTAATGCTTTTAGGAGGAGGGCAGGCACACCTTAGAGGTGGGAAATAGTGATCTGCAATATGATCTTTTGGGGTTGGAAATTATGCTCTTTTGTCGTGTCTGGTGTTCAGTAATGGCTGATCGAGATTCTTCAGAGTGCAGAACACGTCTGCAGAATTTCTTTCCCGAACATTGCAGTCTCCAGATATAGTAGGAACTGCTGCTGCTGGAGAATCTGAGATAACAAAGTATCGAGCTGGATGAACACAGCAGGACAAGCAGCATCAGAGGAGCAGGAAAGCTGACATTTCGGGTCTGGACCCTTCTTCAGAAATAGGGGAGTGGAAGGGGATTCTGGAATAAATAGAGAGAGAGAGAGGGGCAGGTGGATGGAAGATGGATAAATGAACAGATAGGTGGAGAGGAGACAGACAGGTCAAGGAGGCTGGGATGGAGCCAGTAAAGGTGAGTATAGGTGGGGAGTTAGGGTGGAGGTTGGTCAGTCAAGGGAAGAGGGGACAGGCCATCGAGACAGGGATGACACTGGCTGGTAGGAGGTAGGGGTGGGGGTTGAGGTGGGAGGAGTGGATCACTGGGAGAAAGGATGGACAGGTCAGGGAGGCAGGGACGAGCTGGGCTGGTTTTGAGATGCAGTGGGGGGTTGGGAGATTTTGAAGCTTGTGAAGTCCTCATTGATACCATTAGGCTGCAGGGTTCCCAAGCGGAATATGAGGTCCTGTTCCTGCAGCCTTCGGGTGGTATCATTGTGGCATTGGATGAGGCCCAGGATGGACATGTCATCCAGGGTGTGGAGCGTAGATGTTCCACAAAGCGGTTTTGAAGGCTTCGCTTGTTTTCCCCAATGAAGAGGAGGCCACATCAGGAAGAGGGGATACAATATACATCAGCAGATGTGCAGGCGAACATCTGTTTGATGTGGAAGGTTTTCCTGTGGCCTGGGATGGATGGTTCAGGGTGGTGGGGTAGGGGCACGTTCCGCACTTCTCGCAGTTGCAGGGAAAAGAACCGGGTGACATGGAGCTGGAGGGGAGTGTGGAGCGGACAAGAGATTCGTGGAGAAAGTGGTCCCTCCGGAAAGCAGGGAAGAGTGGTGAGGGAAAAATGTCGTTGGTGGTGGGGTCAGATTGCAGATGGCTCAGGTGCTGGAGGATGATGTGTTGGATCTGGAGGTTGGTGGGGGTGGTCGGGGCGGGTGGGGTATCAAAGGACAAGAAGATTCTGTTTTGGTTTTATTGAGGGGAGGGGGTGCGAGGGATGAGTTGTGGAAAACATGAGAGATGCGTTCGAGGGTATTTTCAACCACTGTGGAGGGGGAGTTGCAGCCCTTGAAAAACGAAGACATTTGGGACGTCTGAGAGTAGAATGCCTCATCTCAGGAACAGATGAAGAGGAGGTGAAGGAATTGGGAATACAGGATGACATTTTTGCAGGAAGGTGGGTGGGAAGAAGTGTATTCTAGGTAGCTGTGGGAGTTGGTAGGCTTGAAATGGATATTGTTTTCCAGGTGTTTTCCAGAGATGGAAACACAGAGGCCCAGGAAGGAGAGAGATGTATCACAAATGGTCCAGCGAAACTCAAGGTTGGGGTGGAAGGTGTTGGTGATGTGGATGAACTGTTTGAGCTCCTTGTGGGATCACGAGGCGGCATCGATACAGTTATCAATATAACGGAGGAAGAGGTGGGGTTTAGGGCCAGTGCGGCTTCGGAAAAGGGATTGTTCTATGTAACCTACAAAGAGGCAGGCATAGCTTGGGCCCATGTGGGTCCTACGGCCAACCCCTTTGTCTGTAGGAAGTGGAAGGACTTGAAGGAGAAGTTATTAATGGTGAGGACGAGTTCAGCTAAGCTGACAAGGGTGTCAGTGAAGGGAGACTGGTCGGGCCTGGGGGACAGGAAGAAGCAGAGGCCCGTTAGGTCATCTGTATGGGGATTACAAGTATACAGGGATTGGAGGTCCATGGTGAAGATGAGGTGTTGGGGACCAGGGAATTGGAAGTTCTGGAGGAGATGGAGGGCGTGGGTGGTATCATGGACATTGGTGGGGAGTTGCTGGACCAAGGGGGAGAAAATGGAGTCCTGATAGGTGGAGATAAGTTCTGTGGGACAGGAGCAGGCAGACACAATGGGTTGACTAGGGCAGGCAGGTTTGTGGATTTTGGGAAGGAGATAGAAGCGGGCGGTGCAGGATTATGGAACGATGAGGTTGGAGGCTGTGAGTGGGAGGCCACCTGAGGTGATGAGGTTGAGGATGGTCTGGGAGATGATGTATTGGTGGTCAGGGGTGGGGTCATGATCAAGGAGGCAGTAGAGGGAGGTGTCAGAGAGCTAGCATCTGGTCTCAGCAATGTCGAGGTCAGTGCGCCATTCTGCAACTGTGCTTCCCTTGTCCTCGGGTTTCATAGTGAGGTGAGGGTTGGAGACAAGGCAGCGGAGGGCTGTATGATCAGCGGGGCGAGGTTGGAGTGGGTGAGAGGGCTGGAGAGGTTGAGGCAATTGATGTCTCAATGGCAGTTGGAGATGAAGAAGTCGAGGGAGG
>NW_026728663.1:0-32909 GCF_030684315.1 Stegostoma tigrinum | reverse complement strand
ATGAAGTTGCTCATAATGAGGAAGGCTGCAACTTTCCACATATTCTGCAAAAATGAAATGAACGGAAGATATGTGCACATAGCTGGCATGGTTTACTTTGAAGTAAATAAGGTCAATTGATGGAAACAATGCCATTATCAGAATCGTTTCAGATACATTAGGAGGTCAGCAATTGACTTATGTTTCAATTTGATGCAGGGAAAATAGTAGAAATGTGACTGGAAAATAAAAGTGAAATGGTGAATTTTGAGGGTAACAGCTTGGAACAATGGGATGACAGACAACACCTTTTTTAAGGGAGTAGAAGGAAGCTGCTTATATTTGGGCAGCATGGTGGCTCAGTGGTTAGGACAGCTGCTTCACAGCACTGGGAACGCGTGTTCGGGTGCGGGCAACTGTCTGTGTGGCGTTTATACATTCTCACCATGTCTGCGTGCGTTTTCTGTGGGTGCTCCGGTTTCCTTCCACAGTTCAAAGATGTGCAAGCTAGGAGGTTTGGCCATGCTAAATTGTCCGTAGTGTCCAGAGATGTATAGATTAAGTGGGCTAGACATGGGAAACCAGGGGTAGAGGAATGGGGTTGTGTGGGATGCTCTTTGGTGGGGGAGTGTAGACTTGTTTGGCCGATTCGCTTCTTCCCATACTGTAGGGATTCAATGATTTTAAGGTTGGAGGTTTTGGAGAGCTGACGTCCA
Source organism: Stegostoma tigrinum (assembly GCF_030684315.1). Taxonomy (NCBI): domain Eukaryota; kingdom Metazoa; phylum Chordata; class Chondrichthyes; order Orectolobiformes; family Stegostomatidae; genus Stegostoma; species Stegostoma tigrinum. Next base: position 32,214 of record NW_026728663.1, on the reverse strand, counting down.
GAACATGAATGGATAAAATGGCAAAGCCATTCCTAATTGCACTTTTGATTTCTCTACTTTTGAGATGCTAATGTTATCTCTAAGTGTAATTACTTCACATCTGCACATGATAAATTTAACCAACTGGAAATTAATCGACTTATCAACCAATAAACAAAAGTACTGAGCCGTTCCAATCCATTAAGTAATGACCGCACCAATCTGAACAGATGCAACATAAACTTCTCATTGTGTTACCGGTTTGGCCACTTGAACAAAACCACACTGAATCGGATTATTTGTTAGTGGAAGTCATTTATTACATTGAGTAATATTTTGGGCCATATGATTAAATTAGGCCATTATTTGTGATAACATTACAGTATTTCAGTGAAACTGGTCATTGCCTTTTTATTAATTTCCAACTTCACACGTGAGAATCCAAAACTTCATGTCTGCTATAATTAAGCTTAAGTATACTGAGTGAAAGTTGGAATGTGTGAAGTTTTGTGGTACAATTGTTTGCATGTTTTACAATAATATATGGATATGCATTATATTTTAGAGGCCACAGTGCTGAGTGAGTGGAGGAATGAATTTGGAGGCATATCTATTGCTCAATTAAGAAAGATAAATGCTCTCACTTCTTAGACCAGTCCTACAAAAAAAGCTCTCTTCTTGTTTATGAAGAGGGGCAAATGACTTGAGGGCAGTGACTTGTGTGGACAACAATACGTGAGGACGTTACATATTTCCATTTCATATTGCATCCTGCCACCAATGTCCAAATAACTGCAAAAAGAAATATTACAGAAGTTCGACCTCAACTAATAGCTCACAGGTAGCGCTGTATTCTTCAGCGAAATTTCAAAGATATTGTAGTGTATTTGGGGATGTTGAAATTGCATAACATGAGTGAGCACAAGCAGAGAAAAAAGTTGAAATAAAAAATAAACATCTGGCGTTCTGCATTACATTCCAAGGGTGGATGTATACTTTCAAAATGATCCGGTGGCTAAAGAACTCAAAACGAATCTGTGTATATACACAGGAAATTTCACCTTGCTAGACATGAACAAGATAAAATATGAGCACAATAAAATGTACAATTGTTTTAATGCACATTCTTTTAATATGGTCATTATTTAGAAAATGTAGCAATTAGACCGAATGGATATTTCAAGAAATTCTTCCACTGCTCTCTGAACTTACCCTGTATCGATGCGTAAATAAACGGGTTTACTGCAGAACTGAAAAACTGTAGCACAAATCCAGTTTCCTCCAGAATAAAAATGGATTCATTTGAATTTGAACCTGATGCGTAAGTGACATTAGCAAACTGGACATAAAGGAAAGTCACAACATATAATAAATAGAATAGAATGAAGCTGCCAGATATGAATAAAATATAGTAAAACTATGGGCTTTTTCCGTTTCTCCAACTCTGGATCACTCTGTTTATTTCCTTTGCTCTGTACCCGGATTCTCTTGCGGGCCTTGCTGGCAGCAATACTGTGTCTGACAGTCAAAGCATTAAGCAATAAAATCAGAACGAATGGTAGACAAGGTGTTATAACACTGAGAAATCAATCATATCCAATCCATGCAGCTGACGTATAAAATATTGATTTTATTGTGCAGAACCATGGTACATTGTTACTTATGTACACCGGTTCATACATAAAATATGGAAAAGCATTATTCAAACAGCTCACTGCGCAGACAATTGCAATTACAAGGCCTGCAGTTCTTTTAGTGCAATATTTTGTTTTCAGCTTCTGGCAACATATTGCCACAATTCGGTCAAAGGTAAAAGCAACAGTTAAACATACTGACATGCTGAATGTTCCATAGTTTAGTACCGAGTGAAGACTTCATAGTAGTGTGATGGACAGAAAACTGATTGGAAAGTATATGCTAGCGATTCGATTTAATATTACAGAAGTTATAATGACCAAAAAATCTCCCACAGCCATTGGCACCATGTAGTAAGTGATGCATCTGGGGAGGCCACATGATTTTTGGGACAAGATGATAATCACCACCATGTTTGTTGTGATAGAAAAAATAAGGAACCTTCATGAAATATGAAAAAAACACAAAGCGCATCCGTGTGTGAGAGAGCTTGAGACCAGCCTATTACTTCATAGTCATAAAAACAAGCAATTTCAAAATGACATCATAGGTTTTATAAGTGATCCGCGTCTCAAGGCTAATATATTGTGCATTTAGAATATGTCTGTGTTTTGAATCATGCCACGAATATCCAGTCGCAAAAGTATTACTTTGCTCTATTGCAAAAATGTGGAATAGCAGCAGTGGGTGAGTTCAGTGTGTTGGACAAGCAGCGAAAAAGCGTTCAAACGAATATGGAATATTAATGAATTTTGGATAAAAATTTCAGTGACATATTATTCATGGTATCACAAAAAACAAATGATCTCAAAACCAATAAATTTGTCAAGTGCCCGTTCAGAAAATCCCAAACACCGATAAGTGAGTGACCGAGTAATCTGTCTGTCTTTGCAGAAGTATTGTTATGGAAGACACAATAATATCTGTGATCCCTTCTCCGTCATCTGCAAAACTTGGAATTCATTCCCCAAATTTATCAACACTGTGTGTCAGTGACAAGATAATTGATTAGCTCAATACTTTAGTTGCCATTTTGCTTAAAATATTCCTGACTCAGAGCAGCGATGCTCACAGGTACATTGCCATGCTCGATGTATAGATTGAAAAAAAGTGCCGACTGTCTCATTAAGGGAACAGAGCATTACTCAGAGAAGGATGGGGATTTGCTCCGAGAAGAGGTCACCACAGTTCTGATAGATGCAGCCAAAGTCAAAATACAGTTTTAGGCTGAACTGCTATAAGTTAGAGACTCTGAAGAGGTTCAGAGGTCGTTCCCATGACAACAATTGAGGATAGATTCACAAGCCATTGCTCGGGGAAACAGGTGTTTGGTGCTGTTGGGGCTCTTAATTGTTGACTTGATAACTTTCTGCAATTTAAGTACAAATGAGCCTACCCAGGACAATGCTATTTCCTAATTTATCACCATTTTAAACTGGGACGCTATGTTTTTCTCTTCTTCCTACAAACAACAAAGAACAATACAACAATGGAACAGTCCCGTTGGCCTACCGAGCCTGTACCGGACTCACTGCATATCGCCCACAGTCAGTCCGTTCACCTCCCGTTCATGTGTCTGTCAAGGTACACCGTAAATGTTGCTAACGTGCCTCCACTGAGAGTGTGTTCGTGATACCCACTATGCTTTGTGTGAAACGTTTTCCCTGCATTTCTCCCCTAAACTTCCCCACTCTCACCTTGAACCTGTACCCTGTTGTAGTTGACCTTTCCACCCTGTGAGCCTCACCATACCCTTGACTATATAATCTTACCTGTCACTCACTCACTGCTACTTGCTACCCTGTAAATAAATTACCTCAAACCCCTCCATTAGATTTCAGACTGTAAGTTACTCTCTGTTGTGTTATCCTGCAAATAAACTTGCTGAGGAAATTGCTGAAATTCCAGTCTCTAACTCAGTATAAACTAAGTGGTTGAATGTTGAACTGGGAACATGAACAGAGGAAGCTATAGCTTAATTTCAACCACATTTTGTTTCTCCAAAAATATCACATTAATACAGTGCAGTCGCTGAATAACGCAGCTCACTATCAGTTTCAAACAGGTTGGTAGGAATGGGGGGATAAATGCTGGACCAGCCAGTGATGCTCACGTCCTGTGAATGAATTGTTTAAAAAATCTCATTTGCATCCCTCATCAGTTGCTGCCCCTGCAGACTGACTCAATGTGTTTGATTTTGCCAGGACACGCAGATTCCTCTGGAGCTCCAGTTAAATTAAAATCTCTTTATCAGTCTTCTTGACAAACACCACGCTGTCTCCTGTATACTGCAGCACACAATGTTTTACCCATTCACTTATACCTCTACATTGCTCAGCTTGGGTATCCCTTTCATCCTCTTCACAATTTACCTTCCAAACTATTGTCACCAAGAAAAGGTTCAAATTTCAATTCAAAGACTGACCTGAGCTGATGCCTGTTGGAAATCAAAATATTCTCCTGTCACTCTAGCCCTTGGTAAGTGCATATCTGCCGCTCTTTCTTTCCTCTGTAAATTGCCATATTCGACCATTTGCCTTTTTGATTAGGTTCATGGTGTCCATATCCCCTGTACGATCACAACAAGACTTTCTCACTTGAAGATCCTGAGGACTGCAGATGCTGGAAGTCAGAGGCGATACGATACGAAGCTGGAGAAGCACAGCAGGTCAGACAACATTGGAGGTGCAGGAAAGTCGACGTTTCGAGTCGGGACCCTTCATCTGTCATCAGTTTATTTTGCCGACCAAGTTCTTGTCAATTCCATGGTCCCATCCAATGGTGTTAAGTGCCAACCCATCAGTTTAATCCTAATATGTGGTAATAGTATCACATTAGCCCTCTGTGTTTTGTGCACAAGGACCAAGAAATAATGTTTAATGAATTAATAAGCATGAGGGTAAAGTTGCAAATGGGTCTGTGTGTCTGGTGCACGCACGCACGCGGGTTTGTGTGTGTGCGTGCATGCGCTGTGTCGGGTGAGGAGAGGACACGAGGCAGAAATGGCAAAATGGAAGGCACAGGCGCCACTCGAATTTTGGTTTGTTGGTGAGCTGAGGGCAATAGGGGAGGGGAGGGATTCCCCATCTCCCTGTCCTGATATTTTTTTTCTTCTGTAATTAACCTCGGAATATCTGGGAGAAACTGTTGGGTTGTGTTGTTGTAATTGGGAGGTCGGTGAGTAGGACAGTGAGTCGGTATGTGGGAAGGTAGAGGGATCACAACCCGCCCATCCCACTCCCTCCTCCCGGCCCCTGCCGGTCTCTCTGTGAGGTTTGGGGATGATGGAGGGAATTGCTCCCATTGACTGGGACCTTGTTCTTTCTCTGAGAATGAGGTGTCAGTGCAGGCTTTGGGGCTGGGGAGGGGGCTCAGTATTTCAAATAGGCAGAAACTGCAGCATCTGAGCACCTCCCACCCACCCCAACCGACTCCCTCTAGTCCAATGTTCAGGATGAGATTCAACCCCGCCCCCCTATCAAAGGATGAGCATTTGTACATTTTGCTGCCTGCGGGAGAAGGAAGGCAGCTGAAAGAGGGAGGGGAGATGGGTAGAGGACCTGGGAGAGGGGGGGCGGGTTCACTCTAGTGTTCAGTCCGAGCCCAGCTCCCATATGGAAATGGGAAAGTTTAGTATTTGCTCAATGGGGGAGAGGCCTGTTTTCACATTGCAGGCTGTTGGATCTTGCTACGTGGGGACAGCCTGCAGCATTTTCTTCAGAGTCGCAAAGGCTCACACTTCCAAAATTGAGAACATGTTGGGTTGTGGGGAGAAGGCTTTGAGGGAGGAATGGAGGGATGGGGCGAGTGTTTCTGAATGTGTGCAGTCAATGTGCAGAAACCTTCAGTCCCTTTCAATGTGACGGGCTGGGACAGCTGGTGGGATCCTGCTGTGCAGTTTACCCTGAATTCCAATGTCAGGCCACCTCTGTGGGGGTTTTGGGGTTTTGGAGTGGTGGGCTGTGACAGGGTGTAAAGTGAATCACTGAGGCGTGCCTGCATCTGGTTGCCTGTGGGGTCTTGCTGTGCAACCTCTCCCCGGGCCTGCAGGTCACCCTCACACTGTCTATGCCACCCCGGGCTGAATTTTCTGACGGACCATGACCGTGGGTAGGGTGTATCGTTTATCACCCCGAGCTTAGACAACGCCCACCACCTGTCATCACCCCCTCACCCTCCAAAATGTGATAGTGACATTGCGAATGTCTCCCAGACACAGCGGGGAAATGGGAGCACGTGGCAAACGTGAGGCTGGAGAGGGCATTGCTATGAAAACATGGAGGAAATGCAGAGGGAGAGAGACATTGATCAATTCTCGAGAACAGGAGAAAGCTGAACAGAGATAGAGAGGTGAATAGAGACTCGTAGAGCGAGCTAGGAGTGAAAGAGAGGGAAAGAGAGAGAGGGGTGACTGTAGCAGTGGAAGGTCCATCATTAATATTTCATGTAGAAACAATACCAAACCCAGATGGAGTGGGCACGGGGGCTATGCCAGAAAAACGGGAGGCAGAAGGGCTTGGGGGGGAGAAACTGTGTTTTTTATTTAGCCCCACCCCATAGTGTCAGAGAACCAGCTGGATGGGGAAGGTTAAACACAGAGACCAGGGGGAGAGAGATAGTCTCTGGGCAGTAACTCCCCAACACTGAGTCATTGCCCAGTCTCCCAGAAAATAATCCTGGGGGGCAGTCAGAAAACATTTCCCCTTCATCCCAGTTGGAATCTGTTCCTGTTCTCTGTGTTAAAATCGGGGAAAGTGCTCATAAATTGGGGAGATTTGGGAAGTCAATCAGTGACAGGATCTCATTTGTTTCTCTGTATTTCTGTTCGAAACATTTTGGTTTTGATTCAATCAATTTCTATTTCTCTCTCTCTCTCTCTCTCTCTCTCTCTCTCTCTCTCTCTCTCTCTCTCTCTCTCTCTCTCTCTCTCCACCACCCTCAGGGATTCCGGAGAGACTGAAGGTTGGGCACAGACAGATGGAGACACACAGACGCTGGGAGTGAATCCCAGCCTCTGGAGTAAATATCTCCCCTGCCATGCTCCTCAAACGGAAATACTTGGACAGTCCTGAGGCAGATTGAGAAACCTTCCTGCTCCCCGTTCTCTGGGCTGTATTGCAGTGGGGGCTGGCAGTATCAGATTGCAGAAGGCAGTGTGTGGTGGGATCTTGCTGTACTGCTGAGTGAATGCGTCAGATTCTCGAAAAATTCAGCCCTTCCAGCCTGCTCCACCATTCATCGCGTTCCCGGCTGATCATCCAACTCAATAACATAATCCTGCTTTCTCCCCATCACCTTTCTCCCCAATCACCCCACGTGCTGGATCTAGCCGCCTCTTGAGCACATTTTTTTTTTCTACCAATTACTTCCTGTGGTAATAAATCCCACAGGCTCAACACTATTTGGGTGAAGAAATGTCTCCTCATCTCTTTCCTAAATGGTCTACACCGAACCCTCAGACTGTGACCCCTGGCTCTGGACACACTCACCATCGGGAAAATCCTCCCTGCATTTACCTTGTCTACTCCTGTTAGAAATTTATAAGTTTATGTGAGATCCCTCCTCATTCATCTGAACTCTATCGAAATCAATCCTGATCTGTTCAGTCTCTCCTCAGCCCTGCCGTCCCTGGGACCAGCCTGGTAAACTTTTGCTGGACTCCTTCGAGGGCAAGAGCGTCATTCCTCAGAAAAGGAGACCAAAACGACACACAATATTCCGGGTGTAGCCTCACCAAGGCCCTGTCTAACTCCTGTACTCGAAACCTCTCACAATGAAGATCAACAGACTATTTGTATTCTTTGTCATCTATTGCACCTGCATGCTTACATTCAGGGTCTGGTGCAAAAGGACACCCAGTTCCAACTGCACACTCCCTTCTCCCACTTTACAGCCATTCAGGTAGTAATCTGTTTCTTGTTTTTACTTCCAAAGTGAATAACCTCACTTTTATCCAAATTGCAGCATCTGCCATTGATTTACCTGCTCACCTAACCTGTCCAGGTCATGCTGCATCCATCTCTGCATCCTCATCACAGTTCGCCCTCTCACCCAATTGGTTTCATCTGCAAGCTTTGAGATGTCCCTTTTCGTTCCAGAGTGTGGTGGAACCTTGTTGTGCAGAGAGACAAAATGTCAGATTGTGGTAGTTGGTGTGTAGCGGGATCTTGCTGTGCTGCTGGGGGTAGAGTCAGATTGTGAAAGGCAGCGAGGGGCGGGATCTTCATTCTCCCATTGGCTTTTTGTAGAATCCATAAAATCCCCACGGCGTGGAAGCAAGCTATTCAATCCATCATCTTCCTGAAGAGCATCCCACCCAAGCCCGTCCACCAACCCTATCCCTGTCACCCTGTTTTTTCAATGACTAATCCACCTAGCCTATTCATCCATGGACACAGTGGGATAATTCAGCATGGCCAATGCACCTAAAAATACATATCTTGGAACTCTGGGTCCACGCAGACATGGGGACGACGGGTAAATTCTACACAGACAGTTACTCAAGGCACGATTTGAAACCATGCTCCTGGCACTGTGAGGTAGTAGCGCCTGGTCTGTCTCCTTTCCCATTCTCTACTTGGCATTGCTTGCTCATTGTCCTTCTCTGTCTCCTTCTCCCTGGGTTTATGTTCCCTCTGCAATCTCCCTTGCTCCCAATGAAATTCCTCTCCCTTCCTCTTTGTCCTTCCATCTGTCTCTTCCAGCTGTGTTTTTTTTTTCTCACTATGTCTCTCCCACTGGGCTTCCTCTCTTTCTGTCTTGCTGTCTGGGATTTCTCTCGCTCCCTCTCGTTTGTTTTTTTGCACAAATTATCACGGGTTTATTAAACACATTCACTTTTGTCCTCACAGTAAAACAAGGGACATCACAGCACTCTCTGGACCTCTCAGTCTCCATCTCAGGCAACCAGCTTGTAACTGATGTCCATTTCAAGCCCACCGACTCCCACAGCTACCTAGAATACACCTCCTCCCATCCACCCTCCTGCAAAAATTCCATCCCCTATTCCCAATTCCTCCGCCTCCGCCGCATCTGCTCCCACGATCAGACATTCCACTCCCGCACAGCCCAGATGTCCAAGTTCTTTAAGGACCGCAACTTTCCCCCCACAGTGATCGAGAACGCCCTTGACCGCGTCTCCCGTATTTCCCGCAACACATCCCTCACACCCCGCCCCCGCCACAACCGCCCTAAGAGGATCACCCTCGTTCTCACACACCACCCCACCAACCTCCGGATACAACGCATCATCCTCCGACAGTTCCGCCATTTACAATCCGACCCCACCACCCAAGACATTTTTCCATCCCCTCCCCTGTCTGCTTTCCGGAGAGACCACTCTCTCCGTGACTCCCTTGTTCGCTCCACACTGCCCTCCAACCCCACCACACCCGGCACCTTCCCCTGCAACCGCAGGAAATGCTACACTTTTCCCCACACCTCCTCCCTCACCCCTATCCCAGGCCCCAGGATGACATTCCACATTAAGCAGAGGTTCACCTGCAGATCTGCCAATGTGGTATACTGCATCCACTGTACCCGGTGCGGCTTCCTCTACATTGGGGAAACCAAGCGGAGACTTGGGGACCGCTTTGCAGAACACCTCCGCTCAGTTCGCAACAAACAACTGCACCTCCCAGTTGCAAACCATTTCCACTCCCCCTCCCATTCTCTTGATGACATGTCCATCATGGGCCTCCTGCACTGCCACAATGATGCCACCCGAAGGTTGCAGGAACAGCAGCTCATATTCCGCCTGGGAACCCTGCAGCCATATGGTATCAACGCGGAATTCACCAGTTTCAAAATCTCCCCTTCCCCTACTGCATCCCTAAACCAGCCCAGTTCGTCCCCTCCCCCCACTGCACCACACAACCAGCCCAGCTCTTCCCCCCCACCCACTGCATCCCAAAACCAGTCCAACCTGTCTCTGCCTCCCTAACCGGCTCTTCCTCTCACCCATCCCTTCCTCCCACCTCAAGCCGCACCCCCAGCTACCCACTAACCTCATCCCACCTCCTTGACCTGTCCGTCTTCCCTGGACTGACCTATCCCCTCCCTACCTCCCCACCTATACTCTCTCCACCTATCTTCTTTACTCTCCATCTTCGGTCCGCCTCCCCCTCTCTCTCTATTTATTCCAGTTCCCTCTCCCCATCCCCCTCTCTGATGAAGGGTCTAGGCCCGAAACGTCAGCTTTTGTGCTCCTGAGATGCTGCTTGGCCTGCTGTGTTCATCCAGCCTCACATTTTATTATCTTGGAATTCTCCAGCATCTGCAGTTCCTATTATCTCTCACATCACAGCACTGTCCTATTTTTTCATTGGCATTTCATCAGGAAAAAAAAACGGGAATTATTAGATCAACAGAAACTATGTTAAACATGGTTTATCTCAGGTCAGTGCCAATTACTGCGCATAGAATCTGTCTGTGAATAATTTGTTTCTGTTTATCTGTGCGTGTGTTTCCGTGTGTTGGTATGTATGTGGGTGTGTCTGTCTCTATGTGTGCATGTTTTTGTGAATTTGTGCGTGTGTCAGTATCGGATTGTATGTCTGTTCCTCAGGGTGTGTGTCTATGTCTACCAGTGTGTGTTTGTTTTTGTATTTCTGTGGGCATAAACGTGACTGTGGGTGTCCATAGGTCTGTGCGCACTTGTGTCAGTGTATGAATATGTCTGTGTCTTTGTAACTGCGTGTGAGTGCGAGTTAGTGTTTCTAGCCTTTGTCTCTATGTTTGTGTGTATCTCTGTGTCCTTGTGCAGTGGGCTGTCTCTTTTCTTGGGTGTCAATCCATTGAAATGTGTTTTGCCCCCTCCTCTTCCATTCTGTCTCTACCTCTTTTGTTTAAAGTGATACACCTGTCTTGTTAATGTCTGTCTCCATATCTGTGTCTCTGTGTATTTGTACCTCTATTTCTATCTCTGGCTGCAGTGGGACTCCCTGGAGGGAAATTTGAATGAATGAATCATGAATGAGTTAAAAATTTTTTAAGCAAAGTCTCATTCTCGCGCTCCCTCTTGCATTTAACGTGATACAATGCCACCCTTTGGCGGCCTCCCCATGACACGACACAAGCCTATTCCCAATTCCTTCGCCTCCGCTGCATCTGCGCCCAGGATGATGCAATCCACTCCCGTACATGCCAGATGTCCTCATTCTTCAAGGACCGCAACTTCTCCCCCGCAGTGGTCGAGAACGCCCTTGTCCATGTCTCCCGCATTTCCCTCACCTCATCCCTTACGCCCCATCCCTGCAATAACCAGCAAAAAAAGAATCGTCCTTGTCCTCACATACCACCCCACCATCCTTCGGATACAACGCATCATCCCCAGACACTTCCGCCATCTACAATCCGACCCCACCACCAAAGACATCTTTCCCTCCCCCACCCTTGTCTGCCTTCCGGAGAGATCATTCTCTCCATGAATCCCTTGTCCTCTGCACACTCCCCTCCAACCCCACCACACCCACCACCTTCCCCTGCAACCACAGGAAGTGCTACACTTGCTCCAACACCTCCTCCTTCACCCACATCCCAGCCCCAAGATGGCTTTCCACATCAAGCAAATGCTCACCTGCACCTCTGCCAACGTGGTATACTGCATCCACATTAGCCGGTGTGGCTTCCTCTACATTGGGGAAACTAAGCGGCGGCTTAGGGGCCACTTTGCAGAACACTTATGCTCGGTTCGCGATAAACAACTGTACCTCCCAGTCGCAAACCATTTCAACTCCCCATCCCATTCCTCAGACGACATGTGCATCTTCGGCCTCCTGCAGTGCCATAACAATGCCACCTGTAGTTTGCAGGAACAGCAACTCATATTCCGCTTGGGAACCCTGCAGCCCAACCGTATCACTGTGGATTTCACCAGCGTCAAAATCTCCCCTCCCCCTACTGTATCCCAATACCAGCCGGCTCATCCCCGACTCCCTAACCTGTTCTTCCTCTAACCCATCCCCTCCTCCCACCTCCAGCTGCACCTCCATCTCCTACCTACTAACCTCATCCCGCCCCCTGGACCTTTCCGTCCTCCCTGGAATGACCTATCACCTCCCCACTCGCCACTCATACTCTTCTCCCCAAATATCTTCTCTTCTACCCATCTTCGGCCCGCTTCCCCCTTTCTCCCTATTTATTTCAGAACCCTCTCCCCATCCCCCTTTTCTGATCAAGGGTCCATGCCCAAAACGTCAACTTTTGTGCTCCTGAGATGCTGCTTGGCTTGCTGTATTCATCCAGCTCCACACTTTGTTATCTCGGATTCTCCAGCATCTGCAGTTGCCATTATATCTGGCCTTTCTCTCTCTCTTTCCCTCTCTATCCCTGCGCTCGCACATTCTCTCTCCTCTTTCTCTCTGTCCTTCCTTCTCTATGCCCCTTTTCTCTTTCTTTCTCACCCTCTCCGTTTCTCTCCAACCATCTCCCCCCTCACTCTCTCTCACCAGCTGTCCCCTTTCTTCCACCCCCATTTCTCTCCACATTTCACTCTCTTTCTCTCTCTGTCTCCCTCTGTGTCTCGTCCCTTGGCTCTGGCCCACCATTCGGAAAGCTCATGTTTGATGTGATTGTGTTTGAACTCCACCTCCCTGCCGGAAGGAAGGTGATAAATCTAAAACGGCAAGCAAATGGAGACTATGAACAAAGACAGCGAACATTAGAAGATATAGAGTGTCAGTAAGCAGCTAATTGTTGAGAATGTGATGCTTGAGAACCCTGTTCACTTCCCTTCCACCTCTTCACTGAACATTGGGAGATAACTGGTTGGATGCAAATTAACTCAACTGGGTTTTTTTCTGCTTTTTGCACTCAGGACATTGCTGGGCAATTGCCCACATTTCTGGGTAGATGCCACCACTGTAGATATAGTGGCACAGATTGGCTCATGTCCATGCCAGTTCTGGAACACGAGCCTTCGGTGTTATTGCTGGAAGGTTGTCAGCGCCTCCAGCTTTTGTAATATCCAGTTCCTTCAGCCGTTTCCTGGCATATATGGAGTGATTCAAATTAGTTCAAGACTGACATCAGTGACATTGAGGTTCTCAGGAAGAGGCCACGATACGAATATACAAAAGTACGCCTCTGTGATCTGCCTGTCCTGCACGCAAAACAAAACTTTTCACTGTATTGCGTTACACGTGACAGTAATAAATCAAACCAAATCGAACCGATGGGTCATCAACTCGACACTTCATATTGAGGATGGAAGCAAACAGTTCTGCCTTGTCAGTGGAATGATGTCCTGTGTTCCTGATCATGGGATTATTTGTGGAGCTGCTTCATCCTTTTATGGCCCTAATTGCCACCTCCATTCACAGCCCGCCTCGGCAGGACTGCACGGCTCAGACCTAATCTGCTGTTTGGGCGATCTCTTAGCAGTGCCAATCACAAGCTGCTTTCACTGTTTTCCCTTCGGTCACTCCTATGTTTAATATCAACAGATTGACACACTCAGTCTTCGCCCATGCCCATGTGGACCCACACCTAAATGTTTCCCACAGCAGTGTCCATTGTTCCCAACCCACACAGCGATGATCTTGAGCCCCACCACTCACTGTTCCCCTGAAAAATGCCAGGGATCCCACACTCACTCTGTTCCCCTCCCACTGACCTGCTGCACCCTGACTACACTAATCCTTTAAGAACAGGTGTGGCCTTCACCCATACAATGGTTCCGAGCACCAATGACATTTTTTTTCCTGTAACCCCCTGTGGGATAAGGTTGGATAAACCAGCACTACCCTCAGTCTGTTACCATAGCGACAGGCTGCTTCATTGCTGAAACATTGAACTGAAATGAGAAAATCCTGGATGGATTGATTAATGAGTGAATTTGATTGATGGATGAATTTGGGTAAAGGGATATTTCAGTACATTCTTCAGCCGCTGCCTGAACTTAGTCTGGGTCACGGCATAAACCGCGGTGTTTGTGCAGCAACTGAGGAGCTGCAGCATGAAGCCCAGTTCCCGCACAAAACGATCCAGATACAAAGCTTCATACCCAATCGAAGACATCCGGTACCATATAGAATACACTGTGAACATTGACCATAACAGGATGAAATTGGCCGAGATCACAAACAGTAAAATGATGGATTTTTTTCGATTTTGCATTTCTGTGTCACACTGACCGTCCCCATTGGTGTGAGCCCGGAGTCTCCTGCGGGCTCTGCTGGTCACTAAAATGTGTCTGACAGTGAAAACATTGAGCAGCAGAATCAGGAGGAATGGGAGAGTCGGGGTTAGAATGTTATGGAGGAACTCGATTGTGGTCCAGACACGAGAGTAAAAAACATTGTCTGTTACAGAACAAAACCAGGGGCCATTCGCAAGCCAATACTGAGCTGTGAGCATAAAATACCAGAAAATGTTTTTTGAACAGCTCAGCACAGTCACTGTTCCCAGAGCCAAAGCCGCCGTTTTCTCACTGCAATATTTACTTTTCAGCTTCTGGCAACAAATGGCCACAAATCGATCAAAGGTGAAAGTGACGGTGAACCAGACAGAACAGTCAGTGGCTGCAAAAAGCAGGACGGCGTGGATATTACACACGGGGATGGAATACAGGAAATAAAACTGTTCCCGATAAACAATGGGAATGTGTCTCAACATCAGGTCGAGGATAATGACCAGTAGATCTGCCATTGCCATGGCCCCCAGGTAACGTCTGACACATGGAGATAATCCACAATCTTTATAAAGCAGGACGTAGATCGTCACTACGTTAACTGTGAGGAAGGAAAACAAACAAATTGTACATCAGCCTGGAGGCAAAGTTATCAGTTTGATTGCTGGCCCCAGTGACATTTTAAACGTATCACTGCTTTATTGAAAATAAATGAAGCTGAAGTAACAAATAGGATTGTATCATTTTTTTTTTACCAAAAAACGGAACGGAAAGCACAAGAAAACCTCCCTCCCAAAAGACACATACACACATCCATAAGAACAGTTGGTTTCTAGAAAATTACCACACACCTGATAGCAGGTACAGGTCACTTCTTTACAGTTTCCAATATAGAGGGTGAATGCGGTGCCGTCCTGAAGGATTATCTCACAGTTTCTTGAAGACTAATGGAGTTTGGAAATTTCTGTCTGTTTGTCTAAATTGTGGCCAAATTTTGGTTGTGAGGAAACATGAACACAGGGGAAAAAACATTTACCACATTAACTGCCTGAGGAGATTCTGAAACAGTGTTTCTCCCTGGAATGGGATGTTTTCCCTCGGGGTCTTATCTTTCGTTCAATTAACTGCCATCCAACCGTTCACAAATAATGTTGGTTAGAGAATGTTCCGGTGAATGTCGGGTACAGAACGTTCAGTCTTGGTGAGACCCACTCAGCCTCGCGAAGGAAATCTCTCCCCAAACTCAACACAACTGGCAAACACAAATTAAAGGCATTTGCAGATCAGCTGAAGTAGTCAGTTATCTCACATTCTCAATCCACCTCACAGAACCAGACCAGACACCCCAAACCCAGATGAAATATTTGTTCAGCATGGAGCACTGTGCAGACCAGGCTGGTGTCCTGCTCAATACAACGCGACAATCTGTCCAGGGTGGGGCACTGTGCAGGCCTCATCAGCCAAATAGATATCAGTCCAGCACGGGGAGCTGTGCAGACCAGTGGAGTGCGTTGATCTATAAACCTGGACCTGGTACCTCTCCAGCATGGTAGCCTGTGAAGTGAACACCACTGAACTGATCTGTAAACCCGAAGCAGTTACCATCCCAGCGTGTAGATCTGTACAGACCACCCCACTGCAGTGCTCGGTAACACTGTCTTATATCGCTGCCCAGCCTGTGGAAACTTGCAGGCCATGCTGGAAGTGACAGAATGTGTGGCTCCCATCTACTTACAGCTCCAAATCTCGAATGTGCCATGACAAGGGGTGCCATGGGAGTGACAACCACTGCCAGAGAGAGATGGTGGGGCATCAGTTTACATATTAACAAATGAGAAGAGTCGGATATATAGACGGGGAGGGGGAGATTGAGGGATAGTGTCATGGAAGGATGTGTTCACAAGTTTTAGAATCCTGGCATGTAGACATTTTAAATAGCATCTTGCAACATGGGTAAGATTTTCAGGAATGATGGGTGAATAGGATATTGCTGTGAGTTCAGATGATGGAGACATTTGAATGAACATTTGTTCTGCATTTTTGACTGAGAGTGTGGTGAGCACAGTTTTTGCCTCATTGAGCTGAATCTAACAATAATTTGTCTCAGTGACATTTTAATTGACTGTGACAGAGGGAGAGTCTGGAGGAGGCCGTGCTAGGTTTCTGATGCTATCTTTTCAAACTCCCCTCATTATCTACCTACCCCAGCACATGCTATTCCTCTCATTCGATGCCAGCCCGACTCTCCCACCCATCATGGCTGGTAATAGTTCCCATCACCAGGATGGCACACGTATTCCATGATCCCTAGTGCTGGTGCCCTTCTTTAAAAGGCCAATGGGCACACATTTGAACTTTCTCAGTTGGGAGCCAGCCTGCACAGTTTACCCCGAGCCTGGCAGATAAGGGGCAATGGCACCAAGAATTATTGAAAGAGACACGGAGGTCCTGGTGGATGGGCTAGTACAAAGGAGGACCATTCTTTTAGCAGAGGAAACCACACCACCAGACCCACCGAGCATAGCCTGAGCTCACCACCAAGCTCAGTGCAGTACCTGCAGTCTGAAGAAATGTCTAGCAACATAGGACAAGCAACACAAACCTTCCCCGCTCTGTCAGGGTAAGTATCACTATATTCTCTCTGCTCCATCATTCTCTTTCTCTCTCTCTCTCTCTCTCTCTCTCTCTCTCTCTCTCTCTCTCTCTCTCTCTCTCTCTCTCACACACACACACACACACACACACACACACACACACACACACACACACACAATCGTTCATTCCAGGAGAAACAGCCTGGAAAAGGACAGAAAGGGCCAATCAGGGCGGTGGTGTTCCCCACCTTCCTCCGCCGCATGGGGAGGTCCCTGGAATGAGCTGGAGAGAGCAAGGACGACCCCTGTGGAGATTTCATAATACACACGTCCCACCGACCGAGTAAGGAGCAATGTTCAGTGATGGTAATTCACACTTTAACCCCACTGTCAGTTCCATTTACACCTGGCACAGCTTAGAAACCGTGTCCCTGATGCCATCTCCATTTTATATCGAGCCGGTACAAATGGAATCCCCATGGTCTCGGTGGGCAGGAGGGTGGGCTCACAACACATCGTCTCCACCAGCTCCCAGGAAGGGAGCACAGAGTCTCCATCCTACACCTCCTCCTTCAGACAGCTGAGATACTGAAACTAATGTTATATAGTCTCCCAACTTGTTCTTACATCTTCAATATTCAAGCATTGAAAATCTCATAGAGTCACAGTCCCCATGGAACAACTGAAATACTGTCACACTCACTGGAGTGAGCAAATCCTGATGTACTCGCATGGAGTGACTCCAATAATGAAATACTGTCCATGGAATAACAGAAATCCTGACACACACCAAATGGAGTGAATGAAATATTGACAAACCACAGAGCCAGAGAAATTCTGATAGGGTCCCCTTATTTGTGTAAGTATCGGTGTATTTGATTGTGTTTCTGTGTGTCTCTGTGTGGGGCAGGTCTGACAGTCTCTGTGTTGTTTGATGTGATGCAATGCCACCGTCTGCTGGTCTCCACACGCCACTGCACAGGCAGCAGCAGAGGATGTGAACCATCAGGGATTTATTCAGAGAGGGCCTGGGAGGGCAGCAGCTCTAAACACCATCCAAACTGATTTATTCCTCATGTGCTTATCTCAATGTCTTTTCAGCATTGTAACTGTACCCACTTCCACAATTTTAATGCAAAGTTTATTCTAAACACAAACAACTCATTTGTAAAATAATTGCCCCCATGTCTTTTTTTAAAAAACCGTTGCACCTCAAACTTTGAAATATCCCCATCATCTTGAAGTCTGCAAGGGGTTGGGGAGGTCGGAAAAAGGTAGGTAAGAATCAAGTTATCTGTGCCCCTCATGACTTATAAACCTCAATCAGGTCACCCCTCAACCTCCTATGTGCAACTGAGAAACGTCCCAGTCTGTCCAGCCTCTCCTTATTTCTCAAACCATCCATTCCCAGCGACATCCTGGTAAATCGCTGCTGATTCCTCTCCGGAAGAATATTATCCTTCCTATTACAGTACAACCAGAACTGTACACAATACTCCAGAAGCTGCCTCACCAACGTCGTGTACAATCTGAAAATTACATCCAAACTCCTAAACTCAAAGGCCTGAGCGATGAAGACAGTGAATTAAACACCTTCTTAACCAGCCTGCCTATATGTGACACAGACGTTACAGAACTGTGCCTGACAGTCTAGTCTCTGTTCTGAAACACTACCAAAGATCCTAATTTAAATTGTATAAGTCCTACCCTTATTTGTTTTTCCAAAAAAACGTCTTGCATTAATACAAATTAAACAGAATCTGCCACGCCACAGCCCAGTGAGTGATATTCCCACCCGCCCCACACACACACAACCCTCTCATGTTTTGAAAGACCCTCCCATCTCCAGAACACCTGCAAACCCTGACTTTTATTTTCATTAGACCTTGTAATGGTTTGTTTTGTGCGGGCAGGAGGAGGTGTGGGGGGTCGATTGCAGGCGAACTAGTAATCAGGAGATGCTGGAATATAATTTGTTGCTTTTTAGCATTTAATTGTTTCACGAGGAGGGCAGTCACATGTTCGAGGTGGGGAATAGTGATCTGAAATACGTTCTATGGGGCCGGAACTTATGCTGTTTTGTCGATTCTGGTGTTCAGTAATGATATCTTTTCGAAAATCTCCATAGTGCAGAGTATGCCTGCAGGATTTATTTCCATAATGATGCAGTTTACAGATAATAACCATTTAAGCTGGAAATCATGACCAAGCAATTAAAGCTGTTAATAGTTTATCTCAATGGCACAGCACATGCCCACAACATCCTGTAGTTGAAGCAAGGACTTTGCGTTTGTACAACGCTGAAAAATCTTTCCTGTGTAATTTAGTAAAGTTAACCAGAATTTGATAAATCTAAAATCAGTTGAAAGCTGGCGTGCAAAATATGACTCAAAATTATGAGCATGACATCGGTCTTGTGTAATGATTATTGCCAATACCTCTGTGCCAGAGGTCTGGATTCACATCCCATCCCTGAACCTGTGCTAATGTCACTAGCTCTGGACCAGAATTTCTGAATTCACGTCCTGCCAGTCGCAGAGGTGTGTCACAGCCTGTCAGAACAGGTTGATGAGCAAATCTACAGATGAATAATGTTGTAGAATCAGGAGCTATTGCAGTGCAGTGATCAAGATCCTACCTCTGGGCATGAAGGCCTGGATTCAAATCCCACAGAGCTGATTCATAATTTGTTTGAACAAGTTGATTGATATTTTTTCTAGAATTGTGACTTGATTGAGAAGGAAGCAGTCAGTTATGAATTTCGGAATTCTGTCTGGGATAACAGAAAGCGCAGCAATTCTTGTTGATTAGAGTCAAAGTTGCAGTTTGTGTATGTTTATAAAATCATGAAGGGCATGGATAGGGCGAATAGTCAGGGTATTTTTCCGAGAGTATGGGGAGTCAAAAGTTAGAAGGCACAGGTTTAAGGTGCGAGGGGCAGGATAAAAAAAAGGATTGAACTGCCAGAGTGAAAACAACATTTTAAATGTACCTGGACGGGTATATGAATTGGAGGAGTCCAGACAAGTACAGGGCAAATGTTGGCCAGCAAGATGAGATTAATTTCAGACATCTGGTCAGCATGGACATGTTGGACCAAAGGACTTGTTACATCTGTATGATTTGCAGCGCAGAGTGTTGGGAGCTAGACGGACTTGAGGTCAGTGCAGAGAGGCAGTTGGGAAGGTAAGTGAGTGCTACTTAAGTACGTGCCTCGAAGCCAGCGGTTCCTTTTTGCAGCGGAGAGCGGCAGGAGCCGGGCGGACCTGAGGTTAGGGCAGAGAGGCAGTTGGGAAGGTAAGTGAGTGCTATTTACGTGTGTGTGTTCTTGGCCCCAGGTCCTATACGGTCTGGCCTCCCTCCCACCCTCCTTCCCTAACCTAATTCAGAGCCCACAGACTCACAGCAAAAAACAGGGGTTGAGGGAAGTGCCTGCTGAGTAAAGTGCGAGTCTCAGGAGTTTTCGGCGAAGAGGCTCAGTGAGGAGATTATGCCACTGTTTAAGAGGGTGAAGGACATGTCTGCCAAGATGATTCAGTGTGCTGCATGCATGATGTGGGAGGTCAAGGACACTGATGATGCTTCTGGCTCCCATAGCTGTGGAAAGAGTGAACACATTCAGCTTCTGAAGGACGTTGATGCAGCCCTGAAGAAAGAACTAGATGACCTCAGGCTCATCCAAGAGAACGAGAATTTCTGGACAGGACCTTCAGCGAGGTCATTGCACCAAGGATACCGGAAGGGAAAAAGGGGATGTCGATGATGAAGGAAGACATGAATGAAGTGCAAGAGACCCCGGGGAAGCAGCTATTGTAAACAGGCTGACTGTCTTGGAAACTGTCGATGCAGATGACACTGCCAGTCCGAGAGGTGGACAGGTCTACGAGTCAAAAATTGGTGTAGACACAGAGGCGAGCAGTCAGCCTTCACGGAGAGCTGTGCTAATAGGGACTCCACAGTGAGAGGGACTGACAGGGGTTTCTGCAGCAACAGGCGAGATTTGAGGATGGTGTGTTGCTTTCTTCGTGCCAGGATCAAGGGCGTCACTGGCAGAGTGCAGGGAATGCTCAAGGCAGAAAGTGAAGCGCCAGAGGTGGTGGCGCATGCCAGCACTAATGACGTCGGGAAGAAAAGGAGGGACATTCTACAGTGAGACTTCAGAGAACTCGTAACAAGGCGGAAAAGCAGGACTTCCAGGGTGGTTATCTCCGGTTTTCTTCCATTTCCTCGGGCTGGAGAGGGCAGGAACAGAGAGATAATGGACTTGAACGTATGGCTGAGGGGCTGGTGCTGGAAGCAAGGATTTAAATTCTTGGATCACTGGAGTATGTTTTGGGGTAAGGATAAATTGTACAAGAGGGACGGTTTGCACCTTAATAGGTGGGGGACCAGCATTCTGGCAGGCAGGTTTGCCACTGCAACACGGGTGTGTTTAAACTAAGTAGTGGGGGGAGGGCGTGGATTGGAAATGTAAGAGTGGATCTAAGAGGGAGGAGCTGGCCAAAGTTCAGTGGAAAAAAATACCCTAGCAGGGATGACAGTGGTACAACAATGGCAGGTATTTCTGGATATAATGCAGAAGGTGCAGGATCAGTTCATTTCAAAGAGGAAGAAAGATCCTAAGCGGAGGCAGGGGCGGCAGTGGCTGACGAGGGAAGTTAAGGACTGTATAAAAATGAAAGAGAAGACGTATAACATAGCAAAGGTGAGTGGGAAGCTAGCGGACTGGGAAGCTTGTAAAGAGCAACAGCGGGTAACTAAAACGGCAATACACAGAAAAAAAAAGAGCTATGAAGGAAAAGTGGCCAAAAATATAAAGGAGGATAGTAAACGCTTTTTTAGGTATGTGAAAAGAAAAAAGAAAGGTTAAGGCTAAAATTGAGTTCTTGAAGTCAGAAATGGGTGAATTTATTTTGGGGAACAAGGAAATGGCAGAAGAGTTGAATAGGTACTTTGGATCTGTCTTCACTCGGGAAGACACAAGCAATCTCCCAGATGCAGTAGTGGCTGAAGTACCTAGGGTAATGGATGAACTGAAGGGTATTTATATTAGGCAGGAAATGGTGTTGGATAGACTGCTAGGTCTGAAGGCCGACAGATTGCCGGGACCTGATGGTTTGCATCCCAGGGTACTTAAGAAAGTGCCTCTACAAATTGTGGATGCATTGGTAATCATTTTCCAAGCTTCTTTAGATTCAGGATCAGTTCCTGCGGATTGGAGGGTGGCTAATGTTGTCCCACTTTTCAAGAAAGGAGGGAGAGAGAAAACAGGAAATTACAGACCGGTTAGCCTGACGTCTTTGGTGTGGAAAGATGCTGGAGTCAATTATAAACGATGAAGTTACGACTTATTTGGATAGCAGTATCAGAATAGGCCAGAGCCAGCATGGATTTATGGAGGGGAAATCGTGCTTGACTAATCTTCTTGAATGTTTTGAGGATGTATCTGTGAAGATGGATATGGGAGAACCAAGGGATGTCGTGTACCTGGACGTTCAGAAAGCCTTTGATAAAGTCCCACATAGGAGATTGGTGAACAAAATTAGGGCACATGGTATTGGGGGCTAAATACTGAGTTGGATTGAAAATTGGCTGGCTGACAGGAATCAAAGAGTAGTGATAAACGGGTCCCTTTCAGAATGGCAGGCAGTGACCAGTGTGGTACCACAAGGATCGGTGCTGGGACCACAGCTGCTTACGATATATATTAATGATATAGATGAAGGTATTAAAAGTAATATTAGCAAATTTGCTGATGATACAAAATTGGGTTGCAGTGTGAAATGTGAGGAGGATGTTATGAGAATACAGGGTGACTTGGACAGGCTAGGTGAGTAGGCGAATGCATGGCAGATACAGTTTAATGTGGATAAATGTGTGTTTATCCACTTTGGTGGCATGAAGAGGAAGGCTACTATCTCAATGGAGATTACTATCTCAATGGAGTCAAGTTAGATAAAGGGGAACTACAATGAGGTCTAGGTGTTCTTGTACATCAGTCAATGAAAGCAAGCATGCAGGTACAACAGGCAGTGAAGAAAGCTAATAGCATGCTGGCCTTCATAACAAGAGTAATTGATTATAAGAGCAGAGAGGTCCTTCTGCAGCTGTACAGGGCCCTGCTGAGACTGCACCTGGAGTATTGTGTGCAACTTTGGTCTCCAAATTTGATGAAGGACATTTTGGCTATTGAGGAAGTGCAGCGTAGGTTCACGAGGTCAATTCCCAGAATGGTGCGACTATTATATGTTGAAGGATTGGAGCGACTGGGCTTGTATACAATTGAGTTTAGAAGGATGAGAGGGGATCTATTTGAGATGTATAAGATAATTAAAGGATTGGACACTCTGGAGGCAGGAAGCATGTTTCCGTTGATGGGGGAGTCCAGAACTAGAGAACACAGTTTAAAAATAAAGGGACGGCATTTAGAACAGAGTTGAGGAGAATGTCTTCACCCAGAGAGTGGTAGATATATGAAATGTTCCATCCCGGAAGGCAGTGGAGGCCATGTCTCCCAATAGTTTCAAGAAAGAGATTGATAGAGCTCTTAAAGATAGTGGAAACAAGGCTTATGGGGATAAGGCAGGAACAGGATTCTGATTGTCGATGATCAGCCATGATCATAATGAATGGTGGTGCTGGCTCAAAGGGTCGAATCACCGACTGTTGCACCTATTGTCTATTGTATTTTTTCTATTGTCTATACACCCTGTTTGAGCTTTCTCTGAGCATTACTGACCCTATTCTCTAGTTCCCTTCCAGTCCATTCATTTTGCATTGCTTCCCCCACCCCCAACACGCTAGTTTAAATTCTCCGAAGTGACACCAGCAAACCTCCCAGGCAGAGTATTTGTGCCTTTCCAGTTTAGATGCTACCCATCCTTCTTGTACAGGCCCCACCTGCCCTGGAAGAGATCCAAATGTCCCAGATATCTGAAACCCTCTCCCCACACCATCTGTTTAGCCACGTGTTGAGCTGTACTATCCTCCTATTTCCAGCCTCAGTGGCACGTGACAGAGGGAGTAATCCCGAGATTATAACCTTGGAGGTCCTGCTTTTTTTCACTTTCTACCTACCTACTTGCATTGCTGCTGCTGGACCTCGTCACTCGTCCTACCTATGCCGTTAGTACCAATATGTACAACAACCTCTGGTTGTTCACACTCTCTCTTCAGAATTCTTTCTGTCCATTCAGATCCATCCTGGGCACTGGCACCAGGAAGGCAACTTACCATCACGGAGTCTCTTTTACTTCCACAGAAGCTCATATCTGTAACCCTAATTATCGAGCCCCCTATAACTACTGCTCTAGTGCTCTTTGTCCTTCCCTTCTTAAGAACAGAGCCAGACCTTTGTGCCACCAGTCCGCCTGCTGCGGCTGTCACCTCAGGTAGGTCATCTCCCCCAACATTATCCAAAACGGTGTAGGTGTTAGAGAGGGGGAGGACCACAGGGGATTCCTGTCCTGCCTGCAAGCTCCTTCCAGCACACACCCATCTATCTGCCTGCAAGTTGGGTCAACACATCTTTAAAACTATTATCTATTACACTTCCTGCCACCCTCATGCTCCGAAGTGCATCCGATTGCTGCTCCAACCTATCCAGGGGTTCTACAAGGAGCTTCAATTGGGTGCCCTTCCTGCAGATGTAGCCATCCATAACAATGGAAGCGGCACGGGTCTCCCACATGTCACAAGTGCAGTACTTACCCCAACAAACCGATATTTCTCTTACCAACTTAGAAAATTTATTACTCACTTACCCTTACTTATCGCTGTGAATACCCGAGGTAGGTCTTCCCTCACTCACCTTCCCAGGGTGCTCCCTGCATCTCTCCCTTTCCTTTTGCTGTCACTTGACAACAGCCCCTCCACAAACCATCTTCTGAAGTAGTGACTGCACTCATGCAGATCTTCCCGCGTGGGCCAATCAGCGTCAACACCCTGCTGCCCACTTCAAGGTGACTTGCCCTGAACTTTTCAATAATCTGCGCTCATATACATCGAGGACACTCTGCTCCTGCACCCCCTTGAAAATGGTACACCCTATTTTATATTGTCTTTCAATGTTCTTTCGATCAAAGGTGATCTAAAGTGAAGGGGAGAGGGTGAGGGGGACCTAACAAAGAAAAAGAAATAGCTTTTATTAATAGAGGGATCGAGTTCCGGAACCAAGAGGTTATGGTGAAGCTGTACAAAACTCTGGTGTGGCCGCACCTGGAGTATTGTATACAGTTCTGGTCACCGCATTATAAGAAGGATGTGGAAGCTTTCGAAAGGGTGCAGAGGAGATTTACTAGGATGTTGCCTCGTATGGAGGGAAGGTCTACAAGGAAAGGATGAGGGACTTGAGGCTGTTTTCATTAGAGTGAAGAAGGTTGAGAGGTGACTTAATTGAGACATATAAAATAGTCAGTGGGTTAGATAGGGAGAGCCTTTTTCCTAGGATGGTGAATGGTGAGCACGAGGGGAAATAGCTTTAAATTGAGGGGTGAAAGATATAGGACAGATGTCAGAGGTAGTTTCTTTACTCAGAGTAGTAAGGGGATGGACCACTTTGCCTGCGATGGTATTAGATTCGCCAACTTTAGGGACATTTAAGTCGTCATTGGATAAGCATATGGACGAGTATAGGTTAAATGGGCTTGAGATCGGTATGACAGGTCGGCACAACATCGAGGGCCGAAGGGCCTGTACTGTGCTGTAATGTTCTATGTTCTATGTCAGTGTTACATCCAGCTCTACACCTTGTTATCTCAGATTCTCCAGCATCTGCAGCTCCTACTATCTCTGAAACCACAGATATCAAGGTAGCCGATTATCATCTTTATTTAGAGCATTAAGATGGTGCTATTTCCTTGGTCTGTGGATTGTTGAGGTGCAAAGAAGGCCTTTTGTGGAGAGACATTGTCTTCTTGTTAGATGTGGGAGATTATGGAGAATTTCAAGGTGACTGAAGAATATGACTGCAGGAAGTGCATTCGGTTATAAATACTATCAGATCACATGGATAGAGTAGAGCAGAAGCTGGAGGCAAAGACGAATTTACAGGAGCTGGGATGTGTGATGGATATCTGTTTCAGGAGGTAGAAAAACTGCAGGTACAGTGAGGTCGAAGGGTAACCTCTAGGAAATATAAGATGGGAAGACCGGGAGTGGAGGAGTCTGCTGTGGCCATCCCCATCTTAGACAAGCATGCTATTTTGGGCAATATAGGGTGTCATTGTCTCTCGGTGAAATGTAGCACTCATAGATAAATTTCTGGTGGCAAGACTGGTTGTACTGCAATTAGGTTCACATTAGGTTCCAACTAATCGATGGTGATAGGGAACACTCAAGTCACAGACAGAGACAGATATTCCTGCAGCTACAGCAAGATAACAGGTTAGTGTGTCCCTCCAGGATGCTCGGGTCAAGGAAGTATTGGACAGGACATAGAATATTCTCAACAGTTAGACAGACCAAAGGGAAGTTGTTGTACACATGGGAACTAACAACACAAGTCAGGAAAATAGATGAGATTTTCAGGACAGTACATGGGAAATTAAGCAAGAATATATGAAAGTACGTTGGTGATTACAGTAATATCTGGATTACTCCTGGTGCCACAAGCTAGTGAGGTGAGGAATAGGAGGATACGGCAGATGGATGCGGGGCTGAGGAGCTGTGCAGGATACACATTTTTGGATATTTGGCATATCTTCTGGGGTAGAAGTGACCTTTACAAGGAGGGTGGATTTCAATTGAATTGCAAGGTGCCTAATATTCAAACGGTGAGAATTGATACATACGGGAGGATTTAAACTGATAAGGTGGTGAGGGTGGGTAAGGAGGTGGTGTGGATGGATACGCTGGAGGGACCTAGAGACATTGTGAGAAAAAGGAGCAGACTGAGGCTGGTGCAGTGGTTAAAACAAAAAGCGCAAGTCAAAGAGGCAAGGCAGGCCAGAGCAAACCAAAGAAGAGATAGGACTGATAAGATAAAGTGCATTTTATTTCAATGCACGAGGCCTGACAGTATCGCAGCTTAACTCAGGACATGATTGGTGACATGGGACTGGAATATCATAGCGATCAGAAATGTGGCACTTGGATGGACAGGACTGGCAGTTTAACATTCGAACAGAAAGATGCTGTCAGACATGTCGTAAAATGTTGAAGGGAGGACGGTGATTGGCATTATTGATTTGGGATTTCATTCTGGCTGTACTTCGGGTGGATATTCCTATGAGCACAAGCAATGACGTTATTTGTGTGCAACTGAAAAATAAGAAAGGGATGATCATCTTATCGGGATTGTACTCCACAGCCCCAGTAGCCAGTGGTAAATTGAGAAGCAAATTTGTAAGGCTGTCACAGTTATCTGTAAGAATAAAAAGATTGTCATGGGAGGGGGTTTTAACTTTCCAGACATTAACTGACACAGCCATAGTGTTAAGGCATCAGATAGAGTGGACTGTTTTTGTGTGTTCACGAGAAAAATTTCTTGATCAGTAAATGGATTTAACTCCTAGAACAAAACTAAACGTATGTTTGGGAAATGAGGCAGGGAAAGTGGCTGATTGTCAGTCGTGAGGGGGGATGGGCCAAAAATCATAATTCTATTAATTTTAAAATAAGTATTAAAAAGAATTGGCCTGACTTAAAAGCGAAAGTTCTAAATTTCAGCAAGGTCAATTTGAATGATATTAGCCATGAACGTTCAGAAGTTGATTGGGGCGGATATTCTCAGGTTAAGGGATGACCTGCAATGGAAAATCTTCAGGAATTATGTAAAGAGAATCCAGACACAGTACGTTTTGTTAGGATGAAAGGCAAGGCTAATAAGTTTCGGGAATGCTGGATGAATAGATAAATTGAGGTCCTGATCAAGTATAAGGAGGAAGCATATGTCAGGTAGAGACAGCAGGGATATCATGAATACCTAGAGGAGTATAAGGAGAGTTGGAGAAGACTTAAGAAGGGGATCAGGAGGGCAAAACGGGGTCATGATATAGTTTTCATAAATATGGTTAAGGAGAAGCCAAAGGATTTTGGAAAATACATTAACGAGAAAAAAGTAAACAAGGAGAGAATAGGGAACCTTAAAGATCAGCAAGGTCGACTATGTCTGGAACCACAGGAGATAACTGAGTTACTAAATGAGTGTTTTCTGTTGAAATGCATATGGACCCGAGGGCGCTTGGGGAAATAAATAGTGAAAAATGTCCATTTTACAGAGGAGGAGGTGTTTGCCCCGTAAAATGCATAAAAGTGGATAAATCTTCTGGGTCTGATCAGGTATATCTTCGACATTTGTGGGAATCTAGGGAACTGGTTTATGGGCCCCTTGCTGAGTAATTTGTATCAACGATAGTCACCGATGAGGTGCTGGAAGATAGAACGTTGGCTAACGTTGTGCCACTATTTAAGAAAGGTGATAAGGGAAAGCTCGGGAACTATAGGCTGGTGAGCAGGACATCAGTGTTGGACACGTTAGTGGGGGCGATTTTCAGGACAGGAGTTTCAATTATTTGTAAAGGGAAGGCAACATGGCTTTGTACGTGGGAAATTGTATCTCCATTACTTGACTGAGTGTTTTTGAAGAAGTGACAAAAAGGATTGATGAAGGCAGAGTGGTAGATGTTGTCTGAATAGACTTCAGTAACAAGCTCGTCAAGGTGCCGCATGGTAGACTGGTTAACAAGGTTAGATCACATGGAATACAGGGAGAACAAACAATTTGAACAAGGAATTGGCTCAAAGGTGGAAGACAAAACATGGTGATGGAGGATTGCTTTTTGAAATGCACAGTGGTGACCAATGGTGTGCTACAAGGATCAGTACCATGTCCATTGCTTTTTTTTATTCTGTAATGATTTCAATTTTAATACAGGAGGTATGGTTGGTAAGTTTGCAGATGGCACTAAAATTAGTGATGTAACGATCAATGAAGAAAGTTATCTCAGAGTAGGATGGGCCCTTGTAGAGATGGGCTGTGGGCCAATGAATTTCAGTTAGTTTAGATAAATGTGAGGTGCTACATTTTGAGATGGCAAGTCAGGGCTAAACTTGGTAAGGTCCTGGGTAGTGTTGTTAAACAAAGAGGCCTTGGATTGCAGGCTCATAGTTCCCTGACACAGGATTCACAGATCGACAAGATAGTGAATGAGAAGACTACTATTCTTTCCTTTCCAGATCAATGCATTGAGTATCGGAGTTGGGAGGCCATATTACAGCTTTAGAGGATACTGTTTCAGCCACTTTTGGAATACTGTGTTCAGTTCTGGGCTGCCTGCTACAGAATGGACGTTGTTAATCTTGGAATGGTTCAGAAACGAGTTCCAGGGAAATTGCCAGGGCTGGAGTGTTTGAGCTATAGAGAGAGGCTGAATAGACTGGGGCTATTTCCCTTGGAGAATTTAAGGCTCATACCTGACCTTTTCGAAGTTTATAAAATCATGAGGTGCAGAGATAGTGTGAATAGTCAATGTCTTTTCTTTTCTCCAGGGTAGGCGGGTCCACAACTGGAGGGAATAGGTTTAAGGCAAGACAGAAAAGATTTTTTAAAAGACCCTAAGGAACATTTTTGTAAGGCAGAGGGTGGTAAATGCATGGAATAAAATGTCAGAGCAAGTGGTGGAAGCTGGTACCACATCGACATTTATAAATGCACATGGATGGGTAGAATAATAGGAAGGATTTATTGAAATATTGACCAAATGCTGCCAAATGCGACAAGGTTAACTTAGAATATCTGGACATCATGGCTGAGTTGTACAGAACGATTTCTTTTCGTTATGTACATTTCTATTTCTCTGTGAATCCACTCCAATGTGTTTTACATGGTTTCGGTCACAATAGTTACTTTCCACTCTGCAAGATACTTTCCAGAGTCTAAGGAGCACTGAAGAACTGTGATCTTCCTCAATACTCAGGGGCATGGCTCATTGAATCATGGGATTTACAGTACTGAGGGATGTCTTTGACCTATTGTGTGCGCAGTGGCTTCTGAGGCAGCGATCCAGCATGCTCAATTCTCCAGTAATACCTCCATTGCCTTCGAAATTCATCACACATCTGGTGCAACAACTTACTATCTTTCAACAAAATCAGTGTTTTGAGTAGTTCATTTTTATGCCAATTTCTCACCGTTCCTCATTTTCACCCGTCACCCTGTTCCCTGCTATTTCTGGAAGCGTTTCTGTTCCTCCCTTCACGGAGACAGAATATCACAGGCACACCAGACAGAGCTGGCCTCTGTCACATCATGAATATATTGGAGATCGGCACTCTAGCACATGATGGGTGAGTCCCCCAATCCTGCATGGAAAGTTCTAGAATGAGATAACAAGGTGTCGAGCTGGATGAACACAGCGGGCCAGGCAGCATCAGAGGAGCGGGTAAGCTGATGTTTTGTTTTGAAGGGTGCAGACCTGAAACTTCAGCTTTCCTGCTCATCTGATGTTGCCTGGCTTGCTGTGCTCATCCGTATCCACACCTTGTTATCGCAGATTCCATCATTGGCATTTCCTACTATCTCTGAGGAAGTCCTGGAATGAAACCAGTTCACTTGATGCCCATTGTTAGCACTGCCTTCTCCCTGGTGCATACTTGGCGCACTCTCTCAGTGTTGAAAATGCCTTTCTTTCCTTAGTTTATTTTCCTGGCTGATAGACCGTTATATATCTGTGCAGTTGCAGTGACCTGATATAGTAATGGGTCCGCTCTTAATAGAAACAGTTGATAATATAATTGCACAATTTTCTATACCACAGTCATGATAACAGCAACACCACTATTGCTGCTGCAAGTGACTGGGGATGTTGGGGATGAGATGACCTTGTGGTATTATTTCTAGACTATTAATCCTAGGTTCCAGGTAATGACACACACCCCAATTCAAATCCCGCCATGGCAGATTGTGGAATTTGAATTCATTGAAATACCTGGAATGATGATAGTATTAAGCCATCATTGATCATTGGGGAAAAAAAACACCTGGCTCACTAATGGCCTTCAGGGAAGGAAATCTGCCATCCTTACCTGGCCTGGCCTACATGTGACTCCAGACCAACAGCAATGTGGTTGACTCTCAACTGCCATTTGAAATGACCAAACCAGCCACTCAGTTATATCAATCACCACAAAGTCTCACAGAAATGACACAGGACTGACCTATTTACAGCAATACACAGCATGTGTACGGTAGAGATGCAAGAAAACAGCTCATAAACACCTTCTCAAGGTCAACGAGGAAAGAGTAATAAATGCTGGCCCAGCCAGTCACATCCACAAACCATTAATGAATGAAATTAAATGGCCACATTCAGGGAAGACAGGCTGAGGGGTCATAATTACTTTAGACAGAATTTCAATCTATATTTACTTGGGCATGATATTCAGGAGTATGGGAAAAGACAAAATAATGCAATTAATTTCACACTTTATTTCCATCCCACATGATCATCAACAATCCCTTTCTTTGCTTATTTTTCTTTAGCTCTCTCTTTCTTCATTTATTATACTCATTCCTTCGCTCCATCAAAACAAACAACCCTGTCACCAGCACAAATCACAACAGTTGCCAGCTGATTTCAGTTCTGATGCCTGATCAGTGGACTTGAAACGCAAACTGTTTTTAGTTGATTAGAGACTGCCAAACCTGCTCAGTTTCCATAGCGCTTTGTTTCTTTTTGTTTCAGATCGCTGACAGCTTTCTTTTTTTGATTTAATCCTTTTTTTAATTTTATGGGATGTCGACATCACTGGCAAGCGCAGCATTTGTTAACCATCGTTAATTAATTTTAACTACGACCATCCCACATGGCAGATTGGAGCCAAACACATTGCTGTGGGTATGAATTCAGATTTAACCCAGACCAGGTAATAATATTAAATTTCTTCATTAGAGGACATCAGTGAAATGAGATAGGTTTTTAGAAAAAATGCTGCTGGTATTATGGTTACTATTAGTGAAATTCACTTTGGTTACAACTCTTATCATTATAATGTAAGTTTTACCATTAACTGGGGTAGGATTTGAAATACTATCTTTCGTATAATAACCTGTGTCTCTGAATTACCTGCTGACTGACTTAACTACTCTAACATGGTGCCCCTATCATTAGTTACTTTGGAAACAACAACCAAGGTGTGATTAAATTATTTGTATCTTGGAAGACAGGTCAGAAGAGAGCTGGAACCACAAAGTCTAAATTTTACCAAGGCTTAGATAATAGTTTATTCACCAACAGCACAGAGCCAGAGGGGGACGGGGAGATATTATGGAGCTGGTGTTGGACAGGTTTGGTGATGGAGACAATAGTGAAACGTAAATCCAAAAGGACCCTCAATGCTGTGAGCAAGTCTTGTTCTCAGATGCTTGTGAAGGATGAGTCTGAAATTCATGGATAATGATTTGAGGCTTTAATTGAAACTGAAGGTAATTGTGTCCATCTTTTCCAACCGTAGGGAACAGAAACGGCAATAGAATTGTATATGCCATGTCGAAGTAATGACTGGACAGAGATAGAGAGACTTACCAGGAACACCAACAATAGCCAGAATGGGATAGTAACCAGCCTGAATAACCAACAGTACACCGAGTATCCGTTTTGGTAATATCGACCAATACAGGGAAAGATAGTAAAGACCATCGGATAAACTCCTGTCCATTGTTGTAACATTCCAGTCTGTTGTTCTCAGATTCGGATCTCTCCGCCCCCTCTCTCTGCAGCTGCTGATCTCTGTTAGCGCTGTTGCTGATGCTCCTGCTCATATGATGGAACAAAGCATTGAACAGCACCCCTCAGTTATAGGAGAGGGAAAGCCTCCTGCGACACAGTTAGAATCCAGAGAGACTGGCATCAATCACAGTCACTGAACAAACAGTTT
>NW_026728662.1:17500-25000 GCF_030684315.1 Stegostoma tigrinum | reverse complement strand
CAGTAAGGCGAAAAAGCCGTCGGAACCTCCGAAAATGAGTAAAAGCCCGGAAGGAGTAAGGTGGAGAAGTCAGCAAAGTGCCCGAAATGTCCGAAGCAGTAAGGCGAAAAAGCCGTCGGAACCTCCGAAAATGAGTAAAAGCCCGGAAGGAGTAAGCGGGAAAAGTCAGCCAAGTGCCCGAAATGTCCGAAGCAGTAAGGCGAAAAAGCCGTCAGAACCTCCGAAAATGAGTAAAAGCCCGGAAGGAGTAAGCGGGAAAAGTCAGCCAAGTGCCCGAAATGTCCGAAGCAGTAAGGCGAAAAAGCCGTCAGAACCTCCGAAAATGAGTAAAAGCCCGGAAGGAGTAAGCGGGAAAAGTCAGCCAAGTGCCCGAAATGTCCGAAGCAGTAAGGCGAAAAAGCCGTCAGAACCTCCGAAAATGAGTAAAAGCCCGGAAGGAGTAAGCGGGAAAAGTCAGCCAAGTGCCCGAAATGTCCGAAGCAGTAAGGCGAAAAAGCCGTCAGAACCTCCGAAAATGTCCAAAAGCGTGAAATCAGTAACCAGGAAAATGCTTAAAAATGGCCAAAAGTGTGAAATCAGTAAGCAGGAAAAGTCGGGAAAATGCATAAAAATGGCCAAAAGTGTGAAATCAGTAAGCAGGAAAAGTCGGGAAAATGCATAAAAATGGCCAAAAGTGTGAAATCAGTAAGCAGGAAAAGTCGGGAAAAGTGTCTAAAAATGCTTGGAAATCTGAGGAAAATGCCCGAAAATGAGGCCCCTCGGTCGGGAGGAGGAAGTCGAAAATCCCCGTGCCCGACGAGGGAAGTCAGTAACCAGAAGGAAAAACTTAGAAAAAAATTCTAAGTGTCAAAAAAAATTCTAAGTGTCAAAAAAAATTCTAAGTGTCAAAAAAAATTCTAAGTGTCAAAAAGAATTCTAAGTGTCAAAAAAATTCTAAGTGTCAAAAAAATTCTAAGTGTCAAAAAAAATTCTAAGTGTCAAAAAGAATTCTAAGTGTCAAAAAAAATTCTAAGTGTCAAAAAAAATTCTAAGTGTCAAAAAAAATTCTAAGTGTCAAAAAAAATTCTAAGTGTCAAAAAAAATTCTAAGTGTCAAAAAAATTCTAAGTGTCAAAAAGAATTCTAAGTGTCAAAAAAAATTCTAAGTGTCAAAAAAAATTCTAAGTGTCAAAAAAATTCTAAGTGTCAAAAAAAATTCTAAGTGTCAAAAAAAATTCTAAGTGTCAAAAAAAATTCTAAGTGTCAAAAAAAATTCTAAGTGTCAAAAAGAATTCTAAGTGTCAAAAAAAATTCTAAGTGTCAAAAAAAATTCTAAGTGTCAAAAAGAATTCTAAGTGTCAAAAAAAATTCTAAGTGTCAGAAAGGGAAATGAGTAACCAAGAAGAGAAATGAGTAACCAAGAAATCAGTAACCAACAGGAGAAATGAGTAACCAAGAAGAGAAATGAGTAACCAAGAAATCAGTAACCAACAGGAGAAATGAGTAACCAACGGGAGAAATGAGTAACCAACGGGAGAAATGAGTAACCAACGGGAGAAGTCAGTAACCAACGGGAGAAATCAGTAACCAAAGGGAGAAGTCAGTAACCAACAAGAGAAATGAGTAACCAACGGGAGAAATCAGTAACCAAAGGGAGAAGTCAGTAACCAACGGGAGAAATCAGTAACCAAGCTTATTTTTGGTTGGTTACTGACTTCTCCGTTCAACTTGGAGCTGCCCTTGTGCACGATCAAGGAGGGGTATTATCCGCCACGGGGGCTTAATTTTCGCCTAAGGGGAGCGATTTGGAGGCCGTGGCCGGGTGAGGCGCGCCTTTCGAAGGGGAGGGATTTGAATTTCGGCTGCATTGAGGGTAGCTGCCCGCTGTTGTGGGTTTTTGGAGCCTGAGCCCGTTCAACTTGGAGCTGCCCTTGTGCACGATCAAGGAGGGGTATTATCCGCCACGGGGGCTTAATTTTCGCCTAAGGGGAGCGATTTGGAGGCCGTGGCCGGGTGAGGCGCGCCTTTCGAAGGGGAGGGATTTGAATTTCGGCTGCATTGAGGGTAGCTGCCCGCTGTTGTGGGTTTTTGGAGCCTGAGCCCGTTCAACTTGGAGCTGCCCTTGTGCACGATCAAGGAGGGGTATTATCGGCCACGGGGGCTTAATTTTCGCCTAAGGGGAGCGATTTGGAGGCCGTGGCCGGGTGAGGCGCGCCTCTCGAAGGGGAGGGATTTGAATTTCGGCTGCATTGAGGGTAGCTGCCCGCTGTTGTGGGTTTTTGGAGCCTGAGCCCGTTCAACTTGGAGCTGCCCTTGTGCACGATCAAGGAGGGGTATTATCGGCCACGGGGGCTTAATTTTCGCCTAAGGGGAGCGATTTGGAGGCCGTGGCCGGGTGAGGCGCGCCTCTCGAAGGGGAGGGATTTGAATTTCGGCTGCATTGAGGGTAGCTGCCCCGCTGTGGTGGTTTTTCGGAGCCTGAGCCCGTTCAACTTGGAGCTGCCCTTGTGCACGATCAAGGAGGGGTATTATCGGCCACGGGGGCTTAATTTTCGCCTAAGGGGAGCGATTTGGAGGCCGTGGCCGGGTGAGGCGCGCCTCTCGAAGGGGAGGGATTTGAATTTCGGCTGCATTGAGGGTAGCTGCCCGCTGTTGTGGGTTTTTGGAGCCTGAGCCCGTTCAACTTGGAGCTGCCCTTGTGCACGATCAAGGAGGGGTATTATCGGCCACGGGGGCTTAATTTTCGCCTAAGGGGAGCGATTTGGAGGCCGTGGCCGGGTGAGGCGCGCCTCTCGAAGGGGAGGGATTTGAATTTCGGCTGCATTGAGGGTAGCTGCCCGCTGTTGTGGGTTTTTGGAGCCTGAGCCCGTTCAACTTGGAGCTGCCCTTGTGCACGATCAAGGAGGGGTATTATCGGCCACGGGGGCTTAATTTTCGCCTAAGGGGAGCGATTTGGAGGCCGTGGCCGGGTGAGGCGCGCCTCTCGAAGGGGAGGGATTTGAATTTCGGCTGCATTGAGGGTAGCTGCCCGCTGTTGTGGGTTTTTGGAGCCTGAGCCCGTTCAACTTGGAGCTGCCCTTGTGCACGATCAAGGAGGGGTATTATCGGCCACGGGGGCTTAATTTTCGCCTAAGGGGAGCGATTTGGAGGCCGTGGCCGGGTGAGGCGCGCCTCTCGAAGGGGAGGGATTTGAATTTCGGCTGCATTGAGGGTAGCTGCCCGCTGTTGTGGGTTTTTGGAGCCTGAGCCCGTTCAACTTGGAGCTGCCCTTGTGCACGATCAAGGAGGGGTATTATCGGCCACGGGGGCTTAATTTTCGCCTAAGGGGAGCGATTTGGAGGCCGTGGCCGGGTGAGGCGCGCCTCTCGAAGGGGAGGGATTTGAATTTCGGCTGCATTGAGGGTAGCTGCCCGCTGTTGTGGGTTTTTGGAGCCTGAGCCCGTTCAACTTGGAGCTGCCCTTGTGCACGATCAAGGAGGGGTATTATCGGCCACGGGGGCTTAATTTTCGCCTAAGGGGAGCGATTTGGAGGCCGTGGCCGGGTGAGGCGCGCCTCTCGAAGGGGAGGGATTTGAATTTCGGCTGCATTGAGGGTAGCTGCCCGCTGTTGTGGGTTTTTGGAGCCTGAGCCCGTTCAACTTGGAGCTGCCCTTGTGCACGATCAAGGAGGGGTATTATCGGCCACGGGGGCTTAATTTTCGCCTAAGGGGAGCGATTTGGAGGCCGTGGCCGGGTGAGGCGCGCCTCTCGAAGGGGAGGGATTTGAATTTCGGCTGCATTGAGGGTAGCTGCCCGCTGTTGTGGGTTTTCGGAGCCTGAGCCCGAGCGGGGCGTCGGTTCCCGAGGTGGGCAGGAGTCGCTGTGCCCGTGAGGCTGCCTGGCCGAGTCGGAGTGCTGTGGGACGGCGGGGAGCGGGTTTTCCCGGGCGAGGGGCCGATCCCGAGGAAGGGGAGCAGTTCCGAGGCCGTGGCCGGGTGAGGCGCGCCTTTCGGAGGGGAGGAGTTTGAATTTCGGCTGCATTGAGGGTAGCTGCCCCGCTGTGGTGGTTTTTCGGAGCCTGAGCCCGAGCGGGGCGTCGGTTCCCGAGGTGGGCAGGAGTCGCTGTGCCCGTGAGGCTGCCTGGCCGAGTCGGAGTGCTGTGGGACGGCGGGGAGCGGGTTTTCCCGGGCGAGGGGGCGATCCCGAGGAAGGGGAGCGATTTGGAGGCCGTGGCCGGGTGAGGCGCGCCTTTCGGAGGGGAGGAATTTGAATTTCGGCTGCATTGAGGGTAGCTGCCCGCTGTTGTGGGTTTTCGGAGCCTGAGCCCGAGCGGGGCGTCGGTTCCCGAGGTGGGCAGGAGTCGCTGTGCCCGTGAGGCTGCCTGGCCGAGTCGGAGTGCTGTGGGACGGCGGGGAGCGGGTTTTCCCGGGCGAGGGGCCGATCCCGAGGAAGGGGAGCAGTTCCGAGGCCGTGGCCGGGTGAGGCGCGCCTTTCGGAGGGGAGGAGTTTGAATTTCGGCTGCATTGAGGGTAGCTGCCCCGCTGTGGTGGTTTTTCGGAGCCTGAGCCCGAGCGGGGCGTCGGTTCCCGAGGTGGGCAGGAGTCGCTGTGCCCGTGAGGCTGCCTGGCCGAGTCGGAGTGCTGTGGGACGGCGGGGAGCGGTTTTTCCCGGGCGAGGGGGCGACCCCGAGGAACTCGGCCGGCGGGGAGGCGTTCCGGCCCGGGCGAGGGGCGCGGACCCGACCGGAGACGTCCAAAACCTTGAAAGGGGTAAGCGGGAAAAGGTCAGCAAAGTGCCCGAAGCAGTAAGGCGAAAAAGCCGTCGGAACCTCCGAAAATGAGTAAAAGCCCGGAAGGAGTAAGGTGGAGAAGTCAGCAAAGTGCCCGAAATGTCCGAAGCAGTAAGGCGAAAAAGCCGTCGGAACCTCCGAAAATGAGTAAAAGCCCGGAAGGAGTAAGCGGGAAAAGTCAGCCAAGTGCCCGAAATGTCCGAAGCAGTAAGGCGAAAAAGCCGTCGGAACCTCCGAAAATGAGTAAAAGCCCGGAAGGAGTAAGCGGGAAAAGTCAGCCAAGTGCCCGAAATGTCCGAAGCAGTAAGGCGAAAAAGCCGTCAGAACCTCCGAAAATGAGTAAAAGCCCGGAAGGAGTAAGCGGGAAAAGTCAGCCAAGTGCCCGAAATGTCCGAAGCAGTAAGGCGAAAAAGCCGTCAGAACCTCCGAAAATGAGTAAAAGCCCGGAAGGAGTAAGCGGGAAAAGTCAGCCAAGTGCCCGAAATGTCCGAAGCAGTAAGGCGAAAAAGCCGTCAGAACCTCCGAAAATGAGTAAAAGCCCGGAAGGAGTAAGCGGGAAAAGTCAGCCAAGTGCCCGAAATGTCCGAAGCAGTAAGGCGAAAAAGCCGTCAGAACCTCCGAAAATGTCCAAAAGCGTGAAATCAGTAACCAGGAAAATGCTTAAAAATGGCCAAAAGTGTGAAATCAGTAAGCAGGAAAAGTCGGGAAAATGCATAAAAATGGCCAAAAGTGTGAAATCAGTAAGCAGGAAAAGTCGGGAAAAGTGTCTAAAAATGCTTGGAAATCTGAGGAAAATGCCCGAAAATGAGGCCCCTCGGTCGGGAGGAGGAAGTCGAAAATCCCCGTGCCCGACGAGGGAAGTCAGTAACCAGAAGGAAAAACTTAGAAAAAAATTCTAAGTGTCAAAAAAAATTCTAAGTGTCAAAAAAAATTCTAAGTGTCAAAAAAATTCTAAGTGTCAAAAAAATTCTAAGTGTCAAAAAAAATTCTAAGTGTCAAAAAAAATTCTAAGTGTCAGCGGAGGAAAGTCGGTGGGGAAGGGGAAAAATCCGAAAATCCACGCCGGGTTGGAGTTCCAGGGCCCCGCTGGAGGGGTGGGAATTCGCCCCGGCGCCTTGCCCCGTTGCAATAAAGTGTCCGCAGCCCGAAAACTTTAACTTTGAAAAATCACGGAAGTCGGCAAGGGGGACGATCCGAGTACCGTTTGCGGGCTTTCGGTGCCTCATCGTCGGACTGAAATTTCAAATTCGCCCCCAAAGTGCAACTCGTCATTTTCGGCCGGGGGGGTTGGCGGGGTACCCGGAGATTTTCGGGAACACGTTTTTTAGAACAAAATGGCGGCTCGGGACCACTTTGAGACAGGCCCGAGGAACGGTTCCAAAGACGGTGGGCGGCAATTTGGAACTCGTGTGCATGCCAAAGAGCTCTCGGAGGTCGGATTTTGAACACTTTGTCGAATTTTGAACACTTTGTCGAATTTTGAACACTTTGTCGAATTTTGAACACTTTGTCGAATTTCGAACACTTTGTCGAATTTTGAACACTTTGTCGAACATGCGAACACTTTGTCGAACTTTTGAACGCTAACAGTCGAACTTTTGAACGCTAATAGTCGAACTTTCGAACGCTTTGTCGAATTGTGAACATGTTGGCCGTGACATTCGACACTCGGGCGATTAAACACTCGATAATCCGCCCATTTTAAGTTCGACACTCGGGCGATTAAACACTCGATAATCCGCCCATTTTAAGTTCGACACTCGGGCGATTAAACACTCGATAATCCGCCCATTTTAAGTTCGACACACCTGGGCGATTAACACTCGATACTCTGAGCCCATGGTAAGTTCGACAGTCTGGCGATTTTTGTGTTCGATACTCTGAGCTGAATTAAGTTCGACAGTCTGGCGATTTTTGTGTTCGATACTCTGAGCTGAATTAAGTTCGACAGTCTGGCGATTTTTGTGTTCGATACTCAGTGCTGCTTTTAACTTCGACACTCTGGTGGCGATTTGTGTTCCTCGACACTTTGGCGGTTGTGTTCGACATAGTCTTGGCGACTTCCTACCAGACCTTCCGATCTCTTCGCGCCAGTTCTAACTGTCCAAGGCCTCCGGGCCCGAAACGTCGGAGGGCGGGCAAAGGCGGCGCAGCCCGGGGCCGTCGACCCGGAAACGGCCGTCCCCCCTCCGCGGGTAACCTCGTCCTGGCAGGCCAGGCAGGCTCGAGAGCCCGGTTCCCCCGGGAGTAGCACGGAAGGTAGCGGGCTGTCCCTTCGCCTGTGCTAGCCCGGAACAGTCGGCCGGTGTGTGCAGAGAGGGGGGGCCCAGGCGTGCGCCCCCCCGCACGCCCGGCGCGGGGCAGCGACGCGCCGGGACCGGCGAGCTCCCTCGATCGATGCGGCGGCACACGTCCGACGCGGGAGGCCCCTCGCCGTCCCCCCTCCGCGGGTAACCTCGTCCTGGCAGGCCAGGCAGGCTCGAGAGCCCGGTTCCCCCGGGAGTAGCACGGAAGGTAGCGGGCTGTCCCTTCGCCTGTGCTAGCCCGGAACAGTCGGCCGGTGTGTGCAGAGAGGGGGGGCCCAGGCGTGCGCCCCCCCGCACGCCCGGCGCGGGGCAGCGACGCGCCGGGACCGGCGAGCTCCCTCGATCGATGCGGCGGCACACGTCCGACGCGGGAGGCCCCTCGGCGGGCCGGCTTTCCCCTCGAGGTGGCCGGTGCTTCAGGCTGAGCGGCGCCTCCACGCTCTCCCTG
>NW_026728662.1:2500-7500 GCF_030684315.1 Stegostoma tigrinum | reverse complement strand
GAGTAACCAACGGGAGAAATGAGTAACCAACGGGAGAAGTCAGTAACCAACGGGAGAAATGAGTAACCAACGGGAGAAATGAGTAACCAACGGGAGAAGTCAGTAACCAACGGGAGAAGTCAGTAACCAACGGGAGAAATCAGTAACCAAAGGGAGAAGTCAGTAACCAACGGGAGAAATCAGTAACCAAAGGGAGAAGTCAGTAACCAACGGGAGAAGTCAGTAACCAACAAGAGAAATGAGTAACCAACGGGAGAAATCAGTAACCAAAGGGAGAAGTCAGTAACCAACGGGAGAAATCAGTAACCAAGCTTATTTTTGGTTGGTTACTGACTTCTCCGTTCAACTTGGAGCTGCCCTTGTGCACGATCAAGGAGGGGTATTATCCGCCACGGGGGCTTAATTTTCGCCTAAGGGGAGCGATTTGGAGGCCGTGGCCGGGTGAGGCGCGCCTCTCGAAGGGGAGGGATTTGAATTTCGGCTGCATTGAGGGTAGCTGCCCGCTGTTGTGGGTTTTTGGAGCCTGAGCCCGTTCAACTTGGAGCTGCCCTTGTGCACGATCAAGGAGGGGTATTATCGGCCACGGGGGCTTAATTTTCGCCTAAGGGGAGCGATTTGGAGGCCGTGGCCGGGTGAGGCGCGCCTCTCGAAGGGGAGGGATTTGAATTTCGGCTGCATTGAGGGTAGCTGCCCGCTGTTGTGGGTTTTTGGAGCCTGAGCCCGTTCAACTTGGAGCTGCCCTTGTGCACGATCAAGGAGGGGTATTATCGGCCACGGGGGCTTAATTTTCGCCTAAGGGGAGCGATTTGGAGGCCGTGGCCGGGTGAGGCGCGCCTCTCGAAGGGGAGGGATTTGAATTTCGGCTGCATTGAGGGTAGCTGCCCGCTGTTGTGGGTTTTTGGAGCCTGAGCCCGTTCAACTTGGAGCTGCCCTTGTGCACGATCAAGGAGGGGTATTATCGGCCACGGGGGCTTAATTTTCGCCTAAGGGGAGCGATTTGGAGGCCGTGGCCGGGTGAGGCGCGCCTCTCGAAGGGGAGGGATTTGAATTTCGGCTGCATTGAGGGTAGCTGCCCCGCTGTGGTGGTTTTTCGGAGCCTGAGCCCGAGCGGGGCGTCGGTTCCCGAGGCGGGCAGGAGTCGCTGTGCCCGTGAGGCTGCCTGGCCGAGTCGGAGTGCTGTGGGACGGCGGGGAGCGGTTTTTCCCGGGCGAGTGGGCGATCCCGAGGAAGGGGAGCGATTTGGAGGCCGTGGCCGGGTGAGGCGCGCCTCTCGAAGGGGAGGGATTTGAATTTCGGCTGCATTGAGGGTAGCTGCCCGCTGTTGTGGGTTTTCG
The DNA here is from genome assembly GCF_030684315.1 of Stegostoma tigrinum. Lineage (NCBI taxonomy): Eukaryota > Metazoa > Chordata > Chondrichthyes > Orectolobiformes > Stegostomatidae > Stegostoma > Stegostoma tigrinum. The sequence goes on along the minus strand of NW_026728662.1, from coordinate 6,166 downwards.
GAGCCTGAGCCCGAGCGGGGCGTCGGTTCCCGAGGTGGGCAGGAGTCGCTGTGCCCGTGAGGCTGCCTGGCCGAGTCGGAGTGCTGTGGGACGGCGGGGAGCGGGTTTTCCCGGGCGAGGGGCCGATCCCGAGGAAGGGGAGCAGTTCCGAGGCCGTGGCCGGGTGAGGCGCGCCTTTCGGAGGGGAGGAGTTTGAATTTCGGCTGCATTGAGGGTAGCTGCCCCGCTGTGGTGGTTTTTCGGAGCCTGAGCCCGAGCGGGGCGTCGGTTCCCGAGGTGGGCAGGAGTCGCTGTGCCCGTGAGGCTGCCTGGCCGAGTCGGAGTGCTGTGGGACGGCGGGGAGCGGTTTTTCCCGGGCGAGGGGGCGACCCCGAGGAACTCGGCCGGCGGGGAGGCGTTCCGGCCCGGGCGAGGGGCGCGGACCCGACCGGAGACGTCCAAAACCTTGAAAGGGGTAAGCGGGAAAAGGTCAGCAAAGTGCCCGAAGCAGTAAGGCGAAAAAGCCGTCGGAACCTCCGAAAATGAGTAAAAGCCCGGAAGGAGTAAGGTGGAGAAGTCAGCAAAGTGCCCGAAATGTCCGAAGCAGTAAGGCGAAAAAGCCGTCGGAACCTCCGAAAATGAGTAAAAGCCCGGAAGGAGTAAGCGGGAAAAGTCAGCCAAGTGCCCGAAATGTCCGAAGCAGTAAGGCGAAAAAGCCGTCAGAACCTCCGAAAATGAGTAAAAGCCCGGAAGGAGTAAGCGGGAAAAGTCAGCCAAGTGCCCGAAATGTCCGAAGCAGTAAGGCGAAAAAGCCGTCAGAACCTCCGAAAATGAGTAAAAGCCCGGAAGGAGTAAGCGGGAAAAGTCAGCCAAGTGCCCGAAATGTCCGAAGCAGTAAGGCGAAAAAGCCGTCAGAACCTCCGAAAATGAGTAAAAGCCCGGAAGGAGTAAGCGGGAAAAGTCAGCCAAGTGCCCGAAATGTCCGAAGCAGTAAGGCGAAAAAGCCGTCAGAACCTCCGAAAATGTCCAAAAGCGTGAAATCAGTAACCAGGAAAATGCTTAAAAATGGCCAAAAGTGTGAAATCAGTAAGCAGGAAAAGTCGGGAAAATGCATAAAAATGGCCAAAAGTGTGAAATCAGTAAGCAGGAAAAGTCGGGAAAATGCATAAAAATGGCCAAAAGTGTGAAATCAGTAAGCAGGAAAAGTCGGGAAAAGTGTCTAAAAATGCTTGGAAATCTGAGGAAAATGCCCGAAAATGAGGCCCCTCGGTCGGGAGGAGGAAGTCGAAAATCCCCGTGCCCGACGAGGGAAGTCAGTAACCAGAAGGAAAAACTTAGAAAAAAATTCTAAGTGTCAAAAAAAATTCTAAGTGTCAAAAAAATTCTAAGTGTCAAAAAAAATTCTAAGTGTCAAAAAAAATTCTAAGTGTCAAAAAAAATTCTAAGTGTCAAAAAAATTCTAAGTGTCAAAAAAAATTCTAAGTGTCAAAAAAAATTCTAAGTGTCAAAAAAAATTCTAAGTGTCAAAAAAATTCTAAGTGTCAAAAAAATTCTAAGTGTCAAAAAAAATTCTAAGTGTCAAAAAAAATTCTAAGTGTCAAAAAAAATTCTAAGTGTCAAAAAAATTCTAAGTGTCAAAAAAAATTCTAAGTGTCAAAAAAAATTCTAAGTGTCAGCGGAGGAAAGTCGGTGGGGAAGGGGAAAAATCCGAAAATCCACGCCGGGTTGGAGTTCCAGGGCCCCGCTGGAGGGGTGGGAATTCGCCCCGGCGCCTTGCCCCGTTGCAATAAAGTGTCCGCAGCCCGAAAACTTTAACTTTGAAAAATCACGGAAGTCGGCAAGGGGGACGATCCGAGTACCGTTTGCGGGCTTTCGGTGCCTCATCGTCGGACTGAAATTTCAAATTCGCCCCCAAAGTGCAACTCGTCATTTTCGGCCGGGGGGGTTGGCGGGGTACCCGGAGATTTTCGGGAACACGTTTTTTAGAACAAAATGGCGGCTCGGGACCACTTTGAGACGGGCCCGAGGAACGGTTCCAAAGACGGTGGGCGGCAATTTGGAACTCGTGTGCATGCCAAAGAGCTCTCGGAGGTCGGATTTTGAACACTTTGTCGAATTTTGAACACTTTGTCGAATTTTGAACACTTTGTCGAATTTTGAACACTTTGTCGAATTTCGAACACTTTGTCGAATTTTGAACACTTTGTCGAACATGCGAACACTTTGTCGAACTTTTGAACGCTAACAGTCGAACTTTTGAACGCTAATAGTCGAACTTTCGAACGCTTTGTCGAATTGTGAACATGTTGGCCGTGACATTCGACACTCGGGCGATTAAACACTCGATAATCCGCCCATTTTAAGTTCGACACTCGGGCGATTAAACACTCGATAATCCGCCCATTTTAAGTTCGACACTCGGGCGATTAAACACTCGATAATCCGCCCATTTTAAGTTCGACACACCTGGGCGATTAACACTCGATACTCTGAGCCCATGGTAAGTTCGACAGTCTGGCGATTTTTGTGTTCGATACTCTGAGCTGAATTAAGTTCGACAGTCTGGCGATTTTTGTGTTCGATACTCTGAGCTGAATTAAGTTCGACAGTCTGGCGATTTTTGTGTTCGATACTCAGTGCTGCTTTTAACTTCGACACTCTGGTGGCGATTTGTGTTCCTCGACACTTTGGCGGTTGTGTTCGACATAGTCTTGGCGACTTCCTACCAGACCTTCCGATCTCTTCGCGCCAGTTCTAACTGTCCAAGGCCTCCGGGCCCGAAACGTCGGAGGGCGGGCAAAGGCGGCGCAGCCCGGGGCCGTCGACCCGGAAACGGCCGTCCCCCCTCCGCGGGTAACCTCGTCCTGGCAGGCCAGGCAGGCTCGAGAGCCCGGTTCCCCCGGGAGTAGCACGGAAGGTAGCGGGCTGTCCCTTCGCCTGTGCTAGCCCGGAACAGTCGGCCGGTGTGTGCAGAGAGGGGGGGCCCAGGCGTGCGCCCCCCCGCACGCCCGGCGCGGGGCAGCGACGCGCCGGGACCGGCGAGCTCCCTCGATCGATGCGGCGGCACACGTCCGACGCGGGAGGCCCCTCGCCGTCCCCCCTCCGCGGGTAACCTCGTCCTGGCAGGCCAGGCAGGCTCGAGAGCCCGGTTCCCCCGGGAGTAGCACGGAAGGTAGCGGGCTGTCCCTTCGCCTGTGCTAGCCCGGAACAGTCGGCCGGTGTGTGCAGAGAGGGGGGGCCCAGGCGTGCGCCCCCCCGCACGCCCGGCGCGGGGCAGCGACGCGCCGGGACCGGCGAGCTCCCTCGATCGATGCGGCGGCACACGTCCGACGCGGGAGGCCCCTCGGCGGGCCGGCTTTCCCCTCGAGGTGGCCGGTGCTTCAGGCTGAGCGGCGCCTCCACGCTCTCCCTGCCCACGCTGGGCAGGCGGACAGCCACTCCCCGAGAGGGTTCACGTCGGCGGCCGGGGCAGGCCTTCGCCCGGCCGCAGTGTGCCCACCCCCCGCCTCGACTCGTTCGTTTTCCCGGTCGAGACCGAGAAGCCGCCCGTTGGAGCGCCAGCGGTCCGATAGCGAGCCCGCGGAGCCCACGCTCCACGCGGCCGGAACCTCGGTCGGCATTTCTCTCGCACTGTGTCGGTCTGGATCTGTGTGGCGAGGGGAGAGGAGCCAGGGAGGCGGCTCCCAC
>NW_026728661.1:0-33116 GCF_030684315.1 Stegostoma tigrinum | reverse complement strand
TTAGGGTTAGGGTTAGGGTTAGGGTTAGGGTTAGGGTTAGGGTTAGGGTTAGGGTTAGGGTTAGGGTTAGGGTTAGGGTTAGGGTTAGGGTTAGGGTTAGGGTTAGGGTTAGGGTTAGGGTTAGGGTTAGGGTTAGGGTTAGGGTTAGGGTTAGGGTTAGGGTTAGGGTTAGGGTTAGGGTTAGGGTTAGGGTTAGGGTTAGGGTTAGGGTTAGGGTTAGGGTTAGGGTTAGGGTTAGGGTTAGGGTTAGGGTTAGGGTTAGGGTTAGGGTTAGGGTTAGGGTTAGGGTTAGGGTTAGGGTTAGGGTTAGGGTTAGGGTTAGGGTTAGGGTTAGGGTTAGGGTTAGGGTTAGGGTTAGGGTTAGGGTTAGGGTTAGGGTTAGGGTTAGGGTTAGGGTTAGGGTTAGGGTTAGGGTTAGGGTTAGGGTTAGGGTTAGGGTTAGGGTTAGGGTTAGGGTTAGGGTTAGGGTTAGGGTTAGGGTTAGGGTTAGGGTTAGGGTTAGGGTTAGGGTTAGGGTTAGGGTTAGGGTTAGGGTTAGGGTTAGGGTTAGGGTTAGGGTTAGGGTTAGGGTTAGGGTTAGGGTTAGGGTTAGGGTTAGGGTTAGGGTTAGGGTTAGGGTTAGGGTTAGGGTTAGGGTTAGGGTTAGGGTTAGGGTTAGGGTTAGGGTTAGGGTTAGGGTTAGGGTTAGGGTTAGGGTTAGGGTTAGGGTTAGGGTTAGGGTTAGGGTTAGGGTTAGGGTTAGGGTTAGGGTTAGGGTTAGGGTTAGGGTTAGGGTTAGGGTTAGGGTTAGGGTTAGGGTTAGGGTTAGGGTTAGGGTTAGGGTTAGGGTTAGGGTTAGGGTTAGGGTTAGGGTTAGGGTTAGGGTTAGGGTTAGGGTTAGGGTTAGGGTTAGGGTTAGGGTTAGGGTTAGGGTTAGGGTTAGGGTTAGGGTTAGGGTTAGGGTTAGGGTTAGGGTTAGGGTTAGGGTTAGGGTTAGGGTTAGGGTTAGGGTTAGGGTTAGGGTTAGGGTTAGGGTTAGGGTTAGGGTTAGGGTTAGGGTTAGGGTTAGGGTTAGGGTTAGGGTTAGGGTTAGGGTTAGGGTTAGGGTTAGGGTTAGGGTTAGGGTTAGGGTTAGGGTTAGGGTTAGGGTTAGGGTTAGGGTTAGGGTTAGGGTTAGGGTTAGGGTTAGGGTTAGGGTTAGGGTTAGGGTTAGGGTTAGGGTTAGGGTTAGGGTTAGGGTTAGGGTTAGGGTTAGGGTTAGGGTTAGGGTTAGGGTTAGGGTTAGGGTTAGGGTTAGGGTTAGGGTTAGGGTTAGGGTTAGGGTTAGGGTTAGGGTTAGGGTTAGGGTTAGGGTTAGGGTTAGGGTTAGGGTTAGGGTTAGGGTTAGGGTTAGGGTTAGGGTTAGGGTTAGGGTTAGGGTTAGGGTTAGGGTTAGGGTTAGGGTTAGGGTTAGGGTTAGGGTTAGGGTTAGGGTTAGGGTTAGGGTTAGGGTTAGGGTTAGGGTTAGGGTTAGGGTTAGGGTTAGGGTTAGGGTTAGGGTTAGGGTTAGGGTTAGGGTTAGGGTTAGGGTTAGGGTTAGGGTTAGGGTTAGGGTTAGGGTTAGGGTTAGGGTTAGGGTTAGGGTTAGGGTTAGGGTTAGGGTTAGGGTTAGGGTTAGGGTTAGGGTTAGGGTTAGGGTTAGGGTTAGGGTTAGGGTTAGGGTTAGGGTTAGGGTTAGGGTTAGGGTTAGGGTTAGGGTTAGGGTTAGGGTTAGGGTTAGGGTTAGGGTTAGGGTTAGGGTTAGGGTTAGGGTTAGGGTTAGGGTTAGGGTTAGGGTTAGGGTTAGGGTTAGGGTTAGGGTTAGGGTTAGGGTTAGGGTTAGGGTTAGGGTTAGGGTTAGGGTTAGGGTTAGGGTTAGGGTTAGGGTTAGGGTTAGGGTTAGGGTTAGGGTTAGGGTTAGGGTTAGGGTTAGGGTTAGGGTTAGGGTTAGGGTTAGGGTTAGGGTTAGGGTTAGGGTTAGGGTTAGGGTTAGGGTTAGGGTTAGGGTTAGGGTTAGGGTTAGGGTTAGGGTTAGGGTTAGGGTTAGGGTTAGGGTTAGGGTTAGGGTTAGGGTTAGGGTTAGGGTTAGGGTTAGGGTTAGGGTTAGGGTTAGGGTTAGGGTTAGGGTTAGGGTTAGGGTTAGGGTTAGGGTTAGGGTTAGGGTTAGGGTTAGGGTTAGGGTTAGGGTTAGGGTTAGGGTTAGGGTTAGGGTTAGGGTTAGGGTTAGGGTTAGGGTTAGGGTTAGGGTTAGGGTTAGGGTTAGGGTTAGGGTTAGGGTTAGGGTTAGGGTTAGGGTTAGGGTTAGGGTTAGGGTTAGGGTTAGGGTTAGGGTTAGGGTTAGGGTTAGGGTTAGGGTTAGGGTTAGGGTTAGGGTTAGGGTTAGGGTTAGGGTTAGGGTTAGGGTTAGGGTTAGGGTTAGGGTTAGGGTTAGGGTTAGGGTTAGGGTTAGGGTTAGGGTTAGGGTTAGGGTTAGGGTTAGGGTTAGGGTTAGGGTTAGGGTTAGGGTTAGGGTTAGGGTTAGGGTTAGGGTTAGGGTTAGGGTTAGGGTTAGGGTTAGGGTTAGGGTTAGGGTTAGGGTTAGGGTTAGGGTTAGGGTTAGGGTTAGGGTTAGGGTTAGGGTTAGGGTTAGGGTTAGGGTTAGGGTTAGGGTTAGGGTTAGGGTTAGGGTTAGGGTTAGGGTTAGGGTTAGGGTTAGGGTTAGGGTTAGGGTTAGGGTTAGGGTTAGGGTTAGGGTTAGGGTTAGGGTTAGGGTTAGGGTTAGGGTTAGGGTTAGGGTTAGGGTTAGGGTTAGGGTTAGGGTTAGGGTTAGGGTTAGGGTTAGGGTTAGGGTTAGGGTTAGGGTTAGGGTTAGGGTTAGGGTTAGGGTTAGGGTTAGGGTTAGGGTTAGGGTTAGGGTTAGGGTTAGGGTTAGGGTTAGGGTTAGGGTTAGGGTTAGGGTTAGGGTTAGGGTTAGGGTTAGGGTTAGGGTTAGGGTTAGGGTTAGGGTTAGGGTTAGGGTTAGGGTTAGGGTTAGGGTTAGGGTTAGGGTTAGGGTTAGGGTTAGGGTTAGGGTTAGGGTTAGGGTTAGGGTTAGGGTTAGGGTTAGGGTTAGGGTTAGGGTTAGGGTTAGGGTTAGGGTTAGGGTTAGGGTTAGGGTTAGGGTTAGGGTTAGGGTTAGGGTTAGGGTTAGGGTTAGGGTTAGGGTTAGGGTTAGGGTTAGGGTTAGGGTTAGGGTTAGGGTTAGGGTTAGGGTTAGGGTTAGGGTTAGGGTTAGGGTTAGGGTTAGGGTTAGGGTTAGGGTTAGGGTTAGGGTTAGGGTTAGGGTTAGGGTTAGGGTTAGGGTTAGGGTTAGGGTTAGGGTTAGGGTTAGGGTTAGGGTTAGGGTTAGGGTTAGGGTTAGGGTTAGGGTTAGGGTTAGGGTTAGGGTTAGGGTTAGGGTTAGGGTTAGGGTTAGGGTTAGGGTTAGGGTTAGGGTTAGGGTTAGGGTTAGGGTTAGGGTTAGGGTTAGGGTTAGGGTTAGGGTTAGGGTTAGGGTTAGGGTTAGGGTTAGGGTTAGGGTTAGGGTTAGGGTTAGGGTTAGGGTTAGGGTTAGGGTTAGGGTTAGGGTTAGGGTTAGGGTTAGGGTTAGGGTTAGGGTTAGGGTTAGGGTTAGGGTTAGGGTTAGGGTTAGGGTTAGGGTTAGGGTTAGGGTTAGGGTTAGGGTTAGGGTTAGGGTTAGGGTTAGGGTTAGGGTTAGGGTTAGGGTTAGGGTTAGGGTTAGGGTTAGGGTTAGGGTTAGGGTTAGGGTTAGGGTTAGGGTTAGGGTTAGGGTTAGGGTTAGGGTTAGGGTTAGGGTTAGGGTTAGGGTTAGGGTTAGGGTTAGGGTTAGGGTTAGGGTTAGGGTTAGGGTTAGGGTTAGGGTTAGGGTTAGGGTTAGGGTTAGGGTTAGGGTTAGGGTTAGGGTTAGGGTTAGGGTTAGGGTTAGGGTTAGGGTTAGGGTTAGGGTTAGGGTTAGGGTTAGGGTTAGGGTTAGGGTTAGGGTTAGGGTTAGGGTTAGGGTTAGGGTTAGGGTTAGGGTTAGGGTTAGGGTTAGGGTTAGGGTTAGGGTTAGGGTTAGGGTTAGGGTTAGGGTTAGGGTTAGGGTTAGGGTTAGGGTTAGGGTTAGGGTTAGGGTTAGGGTTAGGGTTAGGGTTAGGGTTAGGGTTAGGGTTAGGGTTAGGGTTAGGGTTAGGGTTAGGGTTAGGGTTAGGGTTAGGGTTAGGGTTAGGGTTAGGGTTAGGGTTAGGGTTAGGGTTAGGGTTAGGGTTAGGGTTAGGGTTAGGGTTAGGGTTAGGGTTAGGGTTAGGGTTAGGGTTAGGGTTAGGGTTAGGGTTAGGGTTAGGGTTAGGGTTAGGGTTAGGGTTAGGGTTAGGGTTAGGGTTAGGGTTAGGGTTAGGGTTAGGGTTAGGGTTAGGGTTAGGGTTAGGGTTAGGGTTAGGGTTAGGGTTAGGGTTAGGGTTAGGGTTAGGGTTAGGGTTAGGGTTAGGGTTAGGGTTAGGGTTAGGGTTAGGGTTAGGGTTAGGGTTAGGGTTAGGGTTAGGGTTAGGGTTAGGGTTAGGGTTAGGGTTAGGGTTAGGGTTAGGGTTAGGGTTAGGGTTAGGGTTAGGGTTAGGGTTAGGGTTAGGGTTAGGGTTAGGGTTAGGGTTAGGGTTAGGGTTAGGGTTAGGGTTAGGGTTAGGGTTAGGGTTAGGGTTAGGGTTAGGGTTAGGGTTAGGGTTAGGGTTAGGGTTAGGGTTAGGGTTAGGGTTAGGGTTAGGGTTAGGGTTAGGGTTAGGGTTAGGGTTAGGGTTAGGGTTAGGGTTAGGGTTAGGGTTAGGGTTAGGGTTAGGGTTAGGGTTAGGGTTAGGGTTAGGGTTAGGGTTAGGGTTAGGGTTAGGGTTAGGGTTAGGGTTAGGGTTAGGGTTAGGGTTAGGGTTAGGGTTAGGGTTAGGGTTAGGGTTAGGGTTAGGGTTAGGGTTAGGGTTAGGGTTAGGGTTAGGGTTAGGGTTAGGGTTAGGGTTAGGGTTAGGGTTAGGGTTAGGGTTAGGGTTAGGGTTAGGGTTAGGGTTAGGGTTAGGGTTAGGGTTAGGGTTAGGGTTAGGGTTAGGGTTAGGGTTAGGGTTAGGGTTAGGGTTAGGGTTAGGGTTAGGGTTAGGGTTAGGGTTAGGGTTAGGGTTAGGGTTAGGGTTAGGGTTAGGGTTAGGGTTAGGGTTAGGGTTAGGGTTAGGGTTAGGGTTAGGGTTAGGGTTAGGGTTAGGGTTAGGGTTAGGGTTAGGGTTAGGGTTAGGGTTAGGGTTAGGGTTAGGGTTAGGGTTAGGGTTAGGGTTAGGGTTAGGGTTAGGGTTAGGGTTAGGGTTAGGGTTAGGGTTAGGGTTAGGGTTAGGGTTAGGGTTAGGGTTAGGGTTAGGGTTAGGGTTAGGGTTAGGGTTAGGGTTAGGGTTAGGGTTAGGGTTAGGGTTAGGGTTAGGGTTAGGGTTAGGGTTAGGGTTAGGGTTAGGGTTAGGGTTAGGGTTAGGGTTAGGGTTAGGGTTAGGGTTAGGGTTAGGGTTAGGGTTAGGGTTAGGGTTAGGGTTAGGGTTAGGGTTAGGGTTAGGGTTAGGGTTAGGGTTAGGGTTAGGGTTAGGGTTAGGGTTAGGGTTAGGGTTAGGGTTAGGGTTAGGGTTAGGGTTAGGGTTAGGGTTAGGGTTAGGGTTAGGGTTAGGGTTAGGGTTAGGGTTAGGGTTAGGGTTAGGGTTAGGGTTAGGGTTAGGGTTAGGGTTAGGGTTAGGGTTAGGGTTAGGGTTAGGGTTAGGGTTAGGGTTAGGGTTAGGGTTAGGGTTAGGGTTAGGGTTAGGGTTAGGGTTAGGGTTAGGGTTAGGGTTAGGGTTAGGGTTAGGGTTAGGGTTAGGGTTAGGGTTAGGGTTAGGGTTAGGGTTAGGGTTAGGGTTAGGGTTAGGGTTAGGGTTAGGGTTAGGGTTAGGGTTAGGGTTAGGGTTAGGGTTAGGGTTAGGGTTAGGGTTAGGGTTAGGGTTAGGGTTAGGGTTAGGGTTAGGGTTAGGGTTAGGGTTAGGGTTAGGGTTAGGGTTAGGGTTAGGGTTAGGGTTAGGGTTAGGGTTAGGGTTAGGGTTAGGGTTAGGGTTAGGGTTAGGGTTAGGGTTAGGGTTAGGGTTAGGGTTAGGGTTAGGGTTAGGGTTAGGGTTAGGGTTAGGGTTAGGGTTAGGGTTAGGGTTAGGGTTAGGGTTAGGGTTAGGGTTAGGGTTAGGGTTAGGGTTAGGGTTAGGGTTAGGGTTAGGGTTAGGGTTAGGGTTAGGGTTAGGGTTAGGGTTAGGGTTAGGGTTAGGGTTAGGGTTAGGGTTAGGGTTAGGGTTAGGGTTAGGGTTAGGGTTAGGGTTAGGGTTAGGGTTAGGGTTAGGGTTAGGGTTAGGGTTAGGGTTAGGGTTAGGGTTAGGGTTAGGGTTAGGGTTAGGGTTAGGGTTAGGGTTAGGGTTAGGGTTAGGGTTAGGGTTAGGGTTAGGGTTAGGGTTAGGGTTAGGGTTAGGGTTAGGGTTAGGGTTAGGGTTAGGGTTAGGGTTAGGGTTAGGGTTAGGGTTAGGGTTAGGGTTAGGGTTAGGGTTAGGGTTAGGGTTAGGGTTAGGGTTAGGGTTAGGGTTAGGGTTAGGGTTAGGGTTAGGGTTAGGGTTAGGGTTAGGGTTAGGGTTAGGGTTAGGGTTAGGGTTAGGGTTAGGGTTAGGGTTAGGGTTAGGGTTAGGGTTAGGGTTAGGGTTAGGGTTAGGGTTAGGGTTAGGGTTAGGGTTAGGGTTAGGGTTAGGGTTAGGGTTAGGGTTAGGGTTAGGGTTAGGGTTAGGGTTAGGGTTAGGGTTAGGGTTAGGGTTAGGGTTAGGGTTAGGGTTAGGGTTAGGGTTAGGGTTAGGGTTAGGGTTAGGGTTAGGGTTAGGGTTAGGGTTAGGGTTAGGGTTAGGGTTAGGGTTAGGGTTAGGGTTAGGGTTAGGGTTAGGGTTAGGGTTAGGGTTAGGGTTAGGGTTAGGGTTAGGGTTAGGGTTAGGGTTAGGGTTAGGGTTAGGGTTAGGGTTAGGGTTAGGGTTAGGGTTAGGGTTAGGGTTAGGGTTAGGGTTAGGGTTAGGGTTAGGGTTAGGGTTAGGGTTAGGGTTAGGGTTAGGGTTAGGGTTAGGGTTAGGGTTAGGGTTAGGGTTAGGGTTAGGGTTAGGGTTAGGGTTAGGGTTAGGGTTAGGGTTAGGGTTAGGGTTAGGGTTAGGGTTAGGGTTAGGGTTAGGGTTAGGGTTAGGGTTAGGGTTAGGGTTAGGGTTAGGGTTAGGGTTAGGGTTAGGGTTAGGGTTAGGGTTAGGGTTAGGGTTAGGGTTAGGGTTAGGGTTAGGGTTAGGGTTAGGGTTAGGGTTAGGGTTAGGGTTAGGGTTAGGGTTAGGGTTAGGGTTAGGGTTAGGGTTAGGGTTAGGGTTAGGGTTAGGGTTAGGGTTAGGGTTAGGGTTAGGGTTAGGGTTAGGGTTAGGGTTAGGGTTAGGGTTAGGGTTAGGGTTAGGGTTAGGGTTAGGGTTAGGGTTAGGGTTAGGGTTAGGGTTAGGGTTAGGGTTAGGGTTAGGGTTAGGGTTAGGGTTAGGGTTAGGGTTAGGGTTAGGGTTAGGGTTAGGGTTAGGGTTAGGGTTAGGGTTAGGGTTAGGGTTAGGGTTAGGGTTAGGGTTAGGGTTAGGGTTAGGGTTAGGGTTAGGGTTAGGGTTAGGGTTAGGGTTAGGGTTAGGGTTAGGGTTAGGGTTAGGGTTAGGGTTAGGGTTAGGGTTAGGGTTAGGGTTAGGGTTAGGGTTAGGGTTAGGGTTAGGGTTAGGGTTAGGGTTAGGGTTAGGGTTAGGGTTAGGGTTAGGGTTAGGGTTAGGGTTAGGGTTAGGGTTAGGGTTAGGGTTAGGGTTAGGGTTAGGGTTAGGGTTAGGGTTAGGGTTAGGGTTAGGGTTAGGGTTAGGGTTAGGGTTAGGGTTAGGGTTAGGGTTAGGGTTAGGGTTAGGGTTAGGGTTAGGGTTAGGGTTAGGGTTAGGGTTAGGGTTAGGGTTAGGGTTAGGGTTAGGGTTAGGGTTAGGGTTAGGGTTAGGGTTAGGGTTAGGGTTAGGGTTAGGGTTAGGGTTAGGGTTAGGGTTAGGGTTAGGGTTAGGGTTAGGGTTAGGGTTAGGGTTAGGGTTAGGGTTAGGGTTAGGGTTAGGGTTAGGGTTAGGGTTAGGGTTAGGGTTAGGGTTAGGGTTAGGGTTAGGGTTAGGGTTAGGGTTAGGGTTAGGGTTAGGGTTAGGGTTAGGGTTAGGGTTAGGGTTAGGGTTAGGGTTAGGGTTAGGGTTAGGGTTAGGGTTAGGGTTAGGGTTAGGGTTAGGGTTAGGGTTAGGGTTAGGGTTAGGGTTAGGGTTAGGGTTAGGGTTAGGGTTAGGGTTAGGGTTAGGGTTAGGGTTAGGGTTAGGGTTAGGGTTAGGGTTAGGGTTAGGGTTAGGGTTAGGGTTAGGGTTAGGGTTAGGGTTAGGGTTAGGGTTAGGGTTAGGGTTAGGGTTAGGGTTAGGGTTAGGGTTAGGGTTAGGGTTAGGGTTAGGGTTAGGGTTAGGGTTAGGGTTAGGGTTAGGGTTAGGGTTAGGGTTAGGGTTAGGGTTAGGGTTAGGGTTAGGGTTAGGGTTAGGGTTAGGGTTAGGGTTAGGGTTAGGGTTAGGGTTAGGGTTAGGGTTAGGGTTAGGGTTAGGGTTAGGGTTAGGGTTAGGGTTAGGGTTAGGGTTAGGGTTAGGGTTAGGGTTAGGGTTAGGGTTAGGGTTAGGGTTAGGGTTAGGGTTAGGGTTAGGGTTAGGGTTAGGGTTAGGGTTAGGGTTAGGGTTAGGGTTAGGGTTAGGGTTAGGGTTAGGGTTAGGGTTAGGGTTAGGGTTAGGGTTAGGGTTAGGGTTAGGGTTAGGGTTAGGGTTAGGGTTAGGGTTAGGGTTAGGGTTAGGGTTAGGGTTAGGGTTAGGGTTAGGGTTAGGGTTAGGGTTAGGGTTAGGGTTAGGGTTAGGGTTAGGGTTAGGGTTAGGGTTAGGGTTAGGGTTAGGGTTAGGGTTAGGGTTAGGGTTAGGGTTAGGGTTAGGGTTAGGGTTAGGGTTAGGGTTAGGGTTAGGGTTAGGGTTAGGGTTAGGGTTAGGGTTAGGGTTAGGGTTAGGGTTAGGGTTAGGGTTAGGGTTAGGGTTAGGGTTAGGGTTAGGGTTAGGGTTAGGGTTAGGGTTAGGGTTAGGGTTAGGGTTAGGGTTAGGGTTAGGGTTAGGGTTAGGGTTAGGGTTAGGGTTAGGGTTAGGGTTAGGGTTAGGGTTAGGGTTAGGGTTAGGGTTAGGGTTAGGGTTAGGGTTAGGGTTAGGGTTAGGGTTAGGGTTAGGGTTAGGGTTAGGGTTAGGGTTAGGGTTAGGGTTAGGGTTAGGGTTAGGGTTAGGGTTAGGGTTAGGGTTAGGGTTAGGGTTAGGGTTAGGGTTAGGGTTAGGGTTAGGGTTAGGGTTAGGGTTAGGGTTAGGGTTAGGGTTAGGGTTAGGGTTAGGGTTAGGGTTAGGGTTAGGGTTAGGGTTAGGGTTAGGGTTAGGGTTAGGGTTAGGGTTAGGGTTAGGGTTAGGGTTAGGGTTAGGGTTAGGGTTAGGGTTAGGGTTAGGGTTAGGGTTAGGGTTAGGGTTAGGGTTAGGGTTAGGGTTAGGGTTAGGGTTAGGGTTAGGGTTAGGGTTAGGGTTAGGGTTAGGGTTAGGGTTAGGGTTAGGGTTAGGGTTAGGGTTAGGGTTAGGGTTAGGGTTAGGGTTAGGGTTAGGGTTAGGGTTAGGGTTAGGGTTAGGGTTAGGGTTAGGGTTAGGGTTAGGGTTAGGGTTAGGGTTAGGGTTAGGGTTAGGGTTAGGGTTAGGGTTAGGGTTAGGGTTAGGGTTAGGGTTAGGGTTAGGGTTAGGGTTAGGGTTAGGGTTAGGGTTAGGGTTAGGGTTAGGGTTAGGGTTAGGGTTAGGGTTAGGGTTAGGGTTAGGGTTAGGGTTAGGGTTAGGGTTAGGGTTAGGGTTAGGGTTAGGGTTAGGGTTAGGGTTAGGGTTAGGGTTAGGGTTAGGGTTAGGGTTAGGGTTAGGGTTAGGGTTAGGGTTAGGGTTAGGGTTAGGGTTAGGGTTAGGGTTAGGGTTAGGGTTAGGGTTAGGGTTAGGGTTAGGGTTAGGGTTAGGGTTAGGGTTAGGGTTAGGGTTAGGGTTAGGGTTAGGGTTAGGGTTAGGGTTAGGGTTAGGGTTAGGGTTAGGGTTAGGGTTAGGGTTAGGGTTAGGGTTAGGGTTAGGGTTAGGGTTAGGGTTAGGGTTAGGGTTAGGGTTAGGGTTAGGGTTAGGGTTAGGGTTAGGGTTAGGGTTAGGGTTAGGGTTAGGGTTAGGGTTAGGGTTAGGGTTAGGGTTAGGGTTAGGGTTAGGGTTAGGGTTAGGGTTAGGGTTAGGGTTAGGGTTAGGGTTAGGGTTAGGGTTAGGGTTAGGGTTAGGGTTAGGGTTAGGGTTAGGGTTAGGGTTAGGGTTAGGGTTAGGGTTAGGGTTAGGGTTAGGGTTAGGGTTAGGGTTAGGGTTAGGGTTAGGGTTAGGGTTAGGGTTAGGGTTAGGGTTAGGGTTAGGGTTAGGGTTAGGGTTAGGGTTAGGGTTAGGGTTAGGGTTAGGGTTAGGGTTAGGGTTAGGGTTAGGGTTAGGGTTAGGGTTAGGGTTAGGGTTAGGGTTAGGGTTAGGGTTAGGGTTAGGGTTAGGGTTAGGGTTAGGGTTAGGGTTAGGGTTAGGGTTAGGGTTAGGGTTAGGGTTAGGGTTAGGGTTAGGGTTAGGGTTAGGGTTAGGGTTAGGGTTAGGGTTAGGGTTAGGGTTAGGGTTAGGGTTAGGGTTAGGGTTAGGGTTAGGGTTAGGGTTAGGGTTAGGGTTAGGGTTAGGGTTAGGGTTAGGGTTAGGGTTAGGGTTAGGGTTAGGGTTAGGGTTAGGGTTAGGGTTAGGGTTAGGGTTAGGGTTAGGGTTAGGGTTAGGGTTAGGGTTAGGGTTAGGGTTAGGGTTAGGGTTAGGGTTAGGGTTAGGGTTAGGGTTAGGGTTAGGGTTAGGGTTAGGGTTAGGGTTAGGGTTAGGGTTAGGGTTAGGGTTAGGGTTAGGGTTAGGGTTAGGGTTAGGGTTAGGGTTAGGGTTAGGGTTAGGGTTAGGGTTAGGGTTAGGGTTAGGGTTAGGGTTAGGGTTAGGGTTAGGGTTAGGGTTAGGGTTAGGGTTAGGGTTAGGGTTAGGGTTAGGGTTAGGGTTAGGGTTAGGGTTAGGGTTAGGGTTAGGGTTAGGGTTAGGGTTAGGGTTAGGGTTAGGGTTAGGGTTAGGGTTAGGGTTAGGGTTAGGGTTAGGGTTAGGGTTAGGGTTAGGGTTAGGGTTAGGGTTAGGGTTAGGGTTAGGGTTAGGGTTAGGGTTAGGGTTAGGGTTAGGGTTAGGGTTAGGGTTAGGGTTAGGGTTAGGGTTAGGGTTAGGGTTAGGGTTAGGGTTAGGGTTAGGGTTAGGGTTAGGGTTAGGGTTAGGGTTAGGGTTAGGGTTAGGGTTAGGGTTAGGGTTAGGGTTAGGGTTAGGGTTAGGGTTAGGGTTAGGGTTAGGGTTAGGGTTAGGGTTAGGGTTAGGGTTAGGGTTAGGGTTAGGGTTAGGGTTAGGGTTAGGGTTAGGGTTAGGGTTAGGGTTAGGGTTAGGGTTAGGGTTAGGGTTAGGGTTAGGGTTAGGGTTAGGGTTAGGGTTAGGGTTAGGGTTAGGGTTAGGGTTAGGGTTAGGGTTAGGGTTAGGGTTAGGGTTAGGGTTAGGGTTAGGGTTAGGGTTAGGGTTAGGGTTAGGGTTAGGGTTAGGGTTAGGGTTAGGGTTAGGGTTAGGGTTAGGGTTAGGGTTAGGGTTAGGGTTAGGGTTAGGGTTAGGGTTAGGGTTAGGGTTAGGGTTAGGGTTAGGGTTAGGGTTAGGGTTAGGGTTAGGGTTAGGGTTAGGGTTAGGGTTAGGGTTAGGGTTAGGGTTAGGGTTAGGGTTAGGGTTAGGGTTAGGGTTAGGGTTAGGGTTAGGGTTAGGGTTAGGGTTAGGGTTAGGGTTAGGGTTAGGGTTAGGGTTAGGGTTAGGGTTAGGGTTAGGGTTAGGGTTAGGGTTAGGGTTAGGGTTAGGGTTAGGGTTAGGGTTAGGGTTAGGGTTAGGGTTAGGGTTAGGGTTAGGGTTAGGGTTAGGGTTAGGGTTAGGGTTAGGGTTAGGGTTAGGGTTAGGGTTAGGGTTAGGGTTAGGGTTAGGGTTAGGGTTAGGGTTAGGGTTAGGGTTAGGGTTAGGGTTAGGGTTAGGGTTAGGGTTAGGGTTAGGGTTAGGGTTAGGGTTAGGGTTAGGGTTAGGGTTAGGGTTAGGGTTAGGGTTAGGGTTAGGGTTAGGGTTAGGGTTAGGGTTAGGGTTAGGGTTAGGGTTAGGGTTAGGGTTAGGGTTAGGGTTAGGGTTAGGGTTAGGGTTAGGGTTAGGGTTAGGGTTAGGGTTAGGGTTAGGGTTAGGGTTAGGGTTAGGGTTAGGGTTAGGGTTAGGGTTAGGGTTAGGGTTAGGGTTAGGGTTAGGGTTAGGGTTAGGGTTAGGGTTAGGGTTAGGGTTAGGGTTAGGGTTAGGGTTAGGGTTAGGGTTAGGGTTAGGGTTAGGGTTAGGGTTAGGGTTAGGGTTAGGGTTAGGGTTAGGGTTAGGGTTAGGGTTAGGGTTAGGGTTAGGGTTAGGGTTAGGGTTAGGGTTAGGGTTAGGGTTAGGGTTAGGGTTAGGGTTAGGGTTAGGGTTAGGGTTAGGGTTAGGGTTAGGGTTAGGGTTAGGGTTAGGGTTAGGGTTAGGGTTAGGGTTAGGGTTAGGGTTAGGGTTAGGGTTAGGGTTAGGGTTAGGGTTAGGGTTAGGGTTAGGGTTAGGGTTAGGGTTAGGGTTAGGGTTAGGGTTAGGGTTAGGGTTAGGGTTAGGGTTAGGGTTAGGGTTAGGGTTAGGGTTAGGGTTAGGGTTAGGGTTAGGGTTAGGGTTAGGGTTAGGGTTAGGGTTAGGGTTAGGGTTAGGGTTAGGGTTAGGGTTAGGGTTAGGGTTAGGGTTAGGGTTAGGGTTAGGGTTAGGGTTAGGGTTAGGGTTAGGGTTAGGGTTAGGGTTAGGGTTAGGGTTAGGGTTAGGGTTAGGGTTAGGGTTAGGGTTAGGGTTAGGGTTAGGGTTAGGGTTAGGGTTAGGGTTAGGGTTAGGGTTAGGGTTAGGGTTAGGGTTAGGGTTAGGGTTAGGGTTAGGGTTAGGGTTAGGGTTAGGGTTAGGGTTAGGGTTAGGGTTAGGGTTAGGGTTAGGGTTAGGGTTAGGGTTAGGGTTAGGGTTAGGGTTAGGGTTAGGGTTAGGGTTAGGGTTAGGGTTAGGGTTAGGGTTAGGGTTAGGGTTAGGGTTAGGGTTAGGGTTAGGGTTAGGGTTAGGGTTAGGGTTAGGGTTAGGGTTAGGGTTAGGGTTAGGGTTAGGGTTAGGGTTAGGGTTAGGGTTAGGGTTAGGGTTAGGGTTAGGGTTAGGGTTAGGGTTAGGGTTAGGGTTAGGGTTAGGGTTAGGGTTAGGGTTAGGGTTAGGGTTAGGGTTAGGGTTAGGGTTAGGGTTAGGGTTAGGGTTAGGGTTAGGGTTAGGGTTAGGGTTAGGGTTAGGGTTAGGGTTAGGGTTAGGGTTAGGGTTAGGGTTAGGGTTAGGGTTAGGGTTAGGGTTAGGGTTAGGGTTAGGGTTAGGGTTAGGGTTAGGGTTAGGGTTAGGGTTAGGGTTAGGGTTAGGGTTAGGGTTAGGGTTAGGGTTAGGGTTAGGGTTAGGGTTAGGGTTAGGGTTAGGGTTAGGGTTAGGGTTAGGGTTAGGGTTAGGGTTAGGGTTAGGGTTAGGGTTAGGGTTAGGGTTAGGGTTAGGGTTAGGGTTAGGGTTAGGGTTAGGGTTAGGGTTAGGGTTAGGGTTAGGGTTAGGGTTAGGGTTAGGGTTAGGGTTAGGGTTAGGGTTAGGGTTAGGGTTAGGGTTAGGGTTAGGGTTAGGGTTAGGGTTAGGGTTAGGGTTAGGGTTAGGGTTAGGGTTAGGGTTAGGGTTAGGGTTAGGGTTAGGGTTAGGGTTAGGGTTAGGGTTAGGGTTAGGGTTAGGGTTAGGGTTAGGGTTAGGGTTAGGGTTAGGGTTAGGGTTAGGGTTAGGGTTAGGGTTAGGGTTAGGGTTAGGGTTAGGGTTAGGGTTAGGGTTAGGGTTAGGGTTAGGGTTAGGGTTAGGGTTAGGGTTAGGGTTAGGGTTAGGGTTAGGGTTAGGGTTAGGGTTAGGGTTAGGGTTAGGGTTAGGGTTAGGGTTAGGGTTAGGGTTAGGGTTAGGGTTAGGGTTAGGGTTAGGGTTAGGGTTAGGGTTAGGGTTAGGGTTAGGGTTAGGGTTAGGGTTAGGGTTAGGGTTAGGGTTAGGGTTAGGGTTAGGGTTAGGGTTAGGGTTAGGGTTAGGGTTAGGGTTAGGGTTAGGGTTAGGGTTAGGGTTAGGGTTAGGGTTAGGGTTAGGGTTAGGGTTAGGGTTAGGGTTAGGGTTAGGGTTAGGGTTAGGGTTAGGGTTAGGGTTAGGGTTAGGGTTAGGGTTAGGGTTAGGGTTAGGGTTAGGGTTAGGGTTAGGGTTAGGGTTAGGGTTAGGGTTAGGGTTAGGGTTAGGGTTAGGGTTAGGGTTAGGGTTAGGGTTAGGGTTAGGGTTAGGGTTAGGGTTAGGGTTAGGGTTAGGGTTAGGGTTAGGGTTAGGGTTAGGGTTAGGGTTAGGGTTAGGGTTAGGGTTAGGGTTAGGGTTAGGGTTAGGGTTAGGGTTAGGGTTAGGGTTAGGGTTAGGGTTAGGGTTAGGGTTAGGGTTAGGGTTAGGGTTAGGGTTAGGGTTAGGGTTAGGGTTAGGGTTAGGGTTAGGGTTAGGGTTAGGGTTAGGGTTAGGGTTAGGGTTAGGGTTAGGGTTAGGGTTAGGGTTAGGGTTAGGGTTAGGGTTAGGGTTAGGGTTAGGGTTAGGGTTAGGGTTAGGGTTAGGGTTAGGGTTAGGGTTAGGGTTAGGGTTAGGGTTAGGGTTAGGGTTAGGGTTAGGGTTAGGGTTAGGGTTAGGGTTAGGGTTAGGGTTAGGGTTAGGGTTAGGGTTAGGGTTAGGGTTAGGGTTAGGGTTAGGGTTAGGGTTAGGGTTAGGGTTAGGGTTAGGGTTAGGGTTAGGGTTAGGGTTAGGGTTAGGGTTAGGGTTAGGGTTAGGGTTAGGGTTAGGGTTAGGGTTAGGGTTAGGGTTAGGGTTAGGGTTAGGGTTAGGGTTAGGGTTAGGGTTAGGGTTAGGGTTAGGGTTAGGGTTAGGGTTAGGGTTAGGGTTAGGGTTAGGGTTAGGGTTAGGGTTAGGGTTAGGGTTAGGGTTAGGGTTAGGGTTAGGGTTAGGGTTAGGGTTAGGGTTAGGGTTAGGGTTAGGGTTAGGGTTAGGGTTAGGGTTAGGGTTAGGGTTAGGGTTAGGGTTAGGGTTAGGGTTAGGGTTAGGGTTAGGGTTAGGGTTAGGGTTAGGGTTAGGGTTAGGGTTAGGGTTAGGGTTAGGGTTAGGGTTAGGGTTAGGGTTAGGGTTAGGGTTAGGGTTAGGGTTAGGGTTAGGGTTAGGGTTAGGGTTAGGGTTAGGGTTAGGGTTAGGGTTAGGGTTAGGGTTAGGGTTAGGGTTAGGGTTAGGGTTAGGGTTAGGGTTAGGGTTAGGGTTAGGGTTAGGGTTAGGGTTAGGGTTAGGGTTAGGGTTAGGGTTAGGGTTAGGGTTAGGGTTAGGGTTAGGGTTAGGGTTAGGGTTAGGGTTAGGGTTAGGGTTAGGGTTAGGGTTAGGGTTAGGGTTAGGGTTAGGGTTAGGGTTAGGGTTAGGGTTAGGGTTAGGGTTAGGGTTAGGGTTAGGGTTAGGGTTAGGGTTAGGGTTAGGGTTAGGGTTAGGGTTAGGGTTAGGGTTAGGGTTAGGGTTAGGGTTAGGGTTAGGGTTAGGGTTAGGGTTAGGGTTAGGGTTAGGGTTAGGGTTAGGGTTAGGGTTAGGGTTAGGGTTAGGGTTAGGGTTAGGGTTAGGGTTAGGGTTAGGGTTAGGGTTAGGGTTAGGGTTAGGGTTAGGGTTAGGGTTAGGGTTAGGGTTAGGGTTAGGGTTAGGGTTAGGGTTAGGGTTAGGGTTAGGGTTAGGGTTAGGGTTAGGGTTAGGGTTAGGGTTAGGGTTAGGGTTAGGGTTAGGGTTAGGGTTAGGGTTAGGGTTAGGGTTAGGGTTAGGGTTAGGGTTAGGGTTAGGGTTAGGGTTAGGGTTAGGGTTAGGGTTAGGGTTAGGGTTAGGGTTAGGGTTAGGGTTAGGGTTAGGGTTAGGGTTAGGGTTAGGGTTAGGGTTAGGGTTAGGGTTAGGGTTAGGGTTAGGGTTAGGGTTAGGGTTAGGGTTAGGGTTAGGGTTAGGGTTAGGGTTAGGGTTAGGGTTAGGGTTAGGGTTAGGGTTAGGGTTAGGGTTAGGGTTAGGGTTAGGGTTAGGGTTAGGGTTAGGGTTAGGGTTAGGGTTAGGGTTAGGGTTAGGGTTAGGGTTAGGGTTAGGGTTAGGGTTAGGGTTAGGGTTAGGGTTAGGGTTAGGGTTAGGGTTAGGGTTAGGGTTAGGGTTAGGGTTAGGGTTAGGGTTAGGGTTAGGGTTAGGGTTAGGGTTAGGGTTAGGGTTAGGGTTAGGGTTAGGGTTAGGGTTAGGGTTAGGGTTAGGGTTAGGGTTAGGGTTAGGGTTAGGGTTAGGGTTAGGGTTAGGGTTAGGGTTAGGGTTAGGGTTAGGGTTAGGGTTAGGGTTAGGGTTAGGGTTAGGGTTAGGGTTAGGGTTAGGGTTAGGGTTAGGGTTAGGGTTAGGGTTAGGGTTAGGGTTAGGGTTAGGGTTAGGGTTAGGGTTAGGGTTAGGGTTAGGGTTAGGGTTAGGGTTAGGGTTAGGGTTAGGGTTAGGGTTAGGGTTAGGGTTAGGGTTAGGGTTAGGGTTAGGGTTAGGGTTAGGGTTAGGGTTAGGGTTAGGGTTAGGGTTAGGGTTAGGGTTAGGGTTAGGGTTAGGGTTAGGGTTAGGGTTAGGGTTAGGGTTAGGGTTAGGGTTAGGGTTAGGGTTAGGGTTAGGGTTAGGGTTAGGGTTAGGGTTAGGGTTAGGGTTAGGGTTAGGGTTAGGGTTAGGGTTAGGGTTAGGGTTAGGGTTAGGGTTAGGGTTAGGGTTAGGGTTAGGGTTAGGGTTAGGGTTAGGGTTAGGGTTAGGGTTAGGGTTAGGGTTAGGGTTAGGGTTAGGGTTAGGGTTAGGGTTAGGGTTAGGGTTAGGGTTAGGGTTAGGGTTAGGGTTAGGGTTAGGGTTAGGGTTAGGGTTAGGGTTAGGGTTAGGGTTAGGGTTAGGGTTAGGGTTAGGGTTAGGGTTAGGGTTAGGGTTAGGGTTAGGGTTAGGGTTAGGGTTAGGGTTAGGGTTAGGGTTAGGGTTAGGGTTAGGGTTAGGGTTAGGGTTAGGGTTAGGGTTAGGGTTAGGGTTAGGGTTAGGGTTAGGGTTAGGGTTAGGGTTAGGGTTAGGGTTAGGGTTAGGGTTAGGGTTAGGGTTAGGGTTAGGGTTAGGGTTAGGGTTAGGGTTAGGGTTAGGGTTAGGGTTAGGGTTAGGGTTAGGGTTAGGGTTAGGGTTAGGGTTAGGGTTAGGGTTAGGGTTAGGGTTAGGGTTAGGGTTAGGGTTAGGGTTAGGGTTAGGGTTAGGGTTAGGGTTAGGGTTAGGGTTAGGGTTAGGGTTAGGGTTAGGGTTAGGGTTAGGGTTAGGGTTAGGGTTAGGGTTAGGGTTAGGGTTAGGGTTAGGGTTAGGGTTAGGGTTAGGGTTAGGGTTAGGGTTAGGGTTAGGGTTAGGGTTAGGGTTAGGGTTAGGGTTAGGGTTAGGGTTAGGGTTAGGGTTAGGGTTAGGGTTAGGGTTAGGGTTAGGGTTAGGGTTAGGGTTAGGGTTAGGGTTAGGGTTAGGGTTAGGGTTAGGGTTAGGGTTAGGGTTAGGGTTAGGGTTAGGGTTAGGGTTAGGGTTAGGGTTAGGGTTAGGGTTAGGGTTAGGGTTAGGGTTAGGGTTAGGGTTAGGGTTAGGGTTAGGGTTAGGGTTAGGGTTAGGGTTAGGGTTAGGGTTAGGGTTAGGGTTAGGGTTAGGGTTAGGGTTAGGGTTAGGGTTAGGGTTAGGGTTAGGGTTAGGGTTAGGGTTAGGGTTAGGGTTAGGGTTAGGGTTAGGGTTAGGGTTAGGGTTAGGGTTAGGGTTAGGGTTAGGGTTAGGGTTAGGGTTAGGGTTAGGGTTAGGGTTAGGGTTAGGGTTAGGGTTAGGGTTAGGGTTAGGGTTAGGGTTAGGGTTAGGGTTAGGGTTAGGGTTAGGGTTAGGGTTAGGGTTAGGGTTAGGGTTAGGGTTAGGGTTAGGGTTAGGGTTAGGGTTAGGGTTAGGGTTAGGGTTAGGGTTAGGGTTAGGGTTAGGGTTAGGGTTAGGGTTAGGGTTAGGGTTAGGGTTAGGGTTAGGGTTAGGGTTAGGGTTAGGGTTAGGGTTAGGGTTAGGGTTAGGGTTAGGGTTAGGGTTAGGGTTAGGGTTAGGGTTAGGGTTAGGGTTAGGGTTAGGGTTAGGGTTAGGGTTAGGGTTAGGGTTAGGGTTAGGGTTAGGGTTAGGGTTAGGGTTAGGGTTAGGGTTAGGGTTAGGGTTAGGGTTAGGGTTAGGGTTAGGGTTAGGGTTAGGGTTAGGGTTAGGGTTAGGGTTAGGGTTAGGGTTAGGGTTAGGGTTAGGGTTAGGGTTAGGGTTAGGGTTAGGGTTAGGGTTAGGGTTAGGGTTAGGGTTAGGGTTAGGGTTAGGGTTAGGGTTAGGGTTAGGGTTAGGGTTAGGGTTAGGGTTAGGGTTAGGGTTAGGGTTAGGGTTAGGGTTAGGGTTAGGGTTAGGGTTAGGGTTAGGGTTAGGGTTAGGGTTAGGGTTAGGGTTAGGGTTAGGGTTAGGGTTAGGGTTAGGGTTAGGGTTAGGGTTAGGGTTAGGGTTAGGGTTAGGGTTAGGGTTAGGGTTAGGGTTAGGGTTAGGGTTAGGGTTAGGGTTAGGGTTAGGGTTAGGGTTAGGGTTAGGGTTAGGGTTAGGGTTAGGGTTAGGGTTAGGGTTAGGGTTAGGGTTAGGGTTAGGGTTAGGGTTAGGGTTAGGGTTAGGGTTAGGGTTAGGGTTAGGGTTAGGGTTAGGGTTAGGGTTAGGGTTAGGGTTAGGGTTAGGGTTAGGGTTAGGGTTAGGGTTAGGGTTAGGGTTAGGGTTAGGGTTAGGGTTAGGGTTAGGGTTAGGGTTAGGGTTAGGGTTAGGGTTAGGGTTAGGGTTAGGGTTAGGGTTAGGGTTAGGGTTAGGGTTAGGGTTAGGGTTAGGGTTAGGGTTAGGGTTAGGGTTAGGGTTAGGGTTAGGGTTAGGGTTAGGGTTAGGGTTAGGGTTAGGGTTAGGGTTAGGGTTAGGGTTAGGGTTAGGGTTAGGGTTAGGGTTAGGGTTAGGGTTAGGGTTAGGGTTAGGGTTAGGGTTAGGGTTAGGGTTAGGGTTAGGGTTAGGGTTAGGGTTAGGGTTAGGGTTAGGGTTAGGGTTAGGGTTAGGGTTAGGGTTAGGGTTAGGGTTAGGGTTAGGGTTAGGGTTAGGGTTAGGGTTAGGGTTAGGGTTAGGGTTAGGGTTAGGGTTAGGGTTAGGGTTAGGGTTAGGGTTAGGGTTAGGGTTAGGGTTAGGGTTAGGGTTAGGGTTAGGGTTAGGGTTAGGGTTAGGGTTCAGGGTTAGGGTTAGGGTTAGGGTTAGGGTTAGGGTTAGGGTTAGGGTTAGGGTTAGGGTTAGGGTTAGGGTTAGGGTTAGGGTTAGGGTTAGGGTTAGGGTTAGGGTTAGGGTTAGGGTTAGGGTTAGGGTTAGGGTTAGGGTTAGGGTTAGGGTTAGGGTTAGGGTTAGGGTTAGGGTTAGGGTTAGGGTTAGGGTTAGGGTTAGGGTTAGGGTTAGGGTTAGGGTTAGGGTTAGGGTTAGGGTTAGGGTTAGGGTTAGGGTTAGGGTTAGGGTTAGGGTTAGGGTTAGGGTTAGGGTTAGGGTTAGGGTTAGGGTTAGGGTTAGGGTTAGGGTTAGGGTTAGGGTTAGGGTTAGGGTTAGGGTTAGGGTTAGGGTTAGGGTTAGGGTTAGGGTTAGGGTTAGGGTTAGGGTTAGGGTTAGGGTTAGGGTTAGGGTTAGGGTTAGGGTTAGGGTTAGGGTTAGGGTTAGGGTTAGGGTTAGGGTTAGGGTTAGGGTTAGGGTTAGGGTTAGGGTTAGGGTTAGGGTTAGGGTTAGGGTTAGGGTTAGGGTTAGGGTTAGGGTTAGGGTTAGGGTTAGGGTTAGGGTTAGGGTTAGGGTTAGGGTTAGGGTTAGGGTTAGGGTTAGGGTTAGGGTTAGGGTTAGGGTTAGGGTTAGGGTTAGGGTTAGGGTTAGGGTTAGGGTTAGGGTTAGGGTTAGGGTTAGGGTTAGGGTTAGGGTTAGGGTTAGGGTTAGGGTTAGGGTTAGGGTTAGGGTTAGGGTTAGGGTTAGGGTTAGGGTTAGGGTTAGGGTTAGGGTTAGGGTTAGGGTTAGGGTTAGGGTTAGGGTTAGGGTTAGGGTTAGGGTTAGGGTTAGGGTTAGGGTTAGGGTTAGGGTTAGGGTTAGGGTTAGGGTTAGGGTTAGGGTTAGGGTTAGGGTTAGGGTTAGGGTTAGGGTTAGGGTTAGGGTTAGGGTTAGGGTTAGGGTTAGGGTTAGGGTTAGGGTTAGGGTTAGGGTTAGGGTTAGGGTTAGGGTTAGGGTTAGGGTTAGGGTTAGGGTTAGGGTTAGGGTTAGGGTTAGGGTTAGGGTTAGGGTTAGGGTTAGGGTTAGGGTTAGGGTTAGGGTTAGGGTTAGGGTTAGGGTTAGGGTTAGGGTTAGGGTTAGGGTTAGGGTTAGGGTTAGGGTTAGGGTTAGGGTTAGGGTTAGGGTTAGGGTTAGGGTTAGGGTTAGGGTTAGGGTTAGGGTTAGGGTTAGGGTTAGGGTTAGGGTTAGGGTTAGGGTTAGGGTTAGGGTTAGGGTTAGGGTTAGGGTTAGGGTTAGGGTTAGGGTTAGGGTTAGGGTTAGGGTTAGGGTTAGGGTTAGGGTTAGGGTTAGGGTTAGGGTTAGGGTTAGGGTTAGGGTTAGGGTTAGGGTTAGGGTTAGGGTTAGGGTTAGGGTTAGGGTTAGGGTTAGGGTTAGGGTTAGGGTTAGGGTTAGGGTTAGGGTTAGGGTTAGGGTTAGGGTTAGGGTTAGGGTTAGGGTTAGGGTTAGGGTTAGGGTTAGGGTTAGGGTTAGGGTTAGGGTTAGGGTTAGGGTTAGGGTTAGGGTTAGGGTTAGGGTTAGGGTTAGGGTTAGGGTTAGGGTTAGGGTTAGGGTTAGGGTTAGGGTTAGGGTTAGGGTTAGGGTTAGGGTTAGGGTTAGGGTTAGGGTTAGGGTTAGGGTTAGGGTTAGGGTTAGGGTTAGGGTTAGGGTTAGGGTTAGGGTTAGGGTTAGGGTTAGGGTTAGGGTTAGGGTTAGGGTTAGGGTTAGGGTTAGGGTTAGGGTTAGGGTTAGGGTTAGGGTTAGGGTTAGGGTTAGGGTTAGGGTTAGGGTTAGGGTTAGGGTTAGGGTTAGGGTTAGGGTTAGGGTTAGGGTTAGGGTTAGGGTTAGGGTTAGGGTTAGGGTTAGGGTTAGGGTTAGGGTTAGGGTTAGGGTTAGGGTTAGGGTTAGGGTTAGGGTTAGGGTTAGGGTTAGGGTTAGGGTTAGGGTTAGGGTTAGGGTTAGGGTTAGGGTTAGGGTTAGGGTTAGGGTTAGGGTTAGGGTTAGGGTTAGGGTTAGGGTTAGGGTTAGGGTTAGGGTTAGGGTTAGGGTTAGGGTTAGGGTTAGGGTTAGGGTTAGGGTTAGGGTTAGGGTTAGGGTTAGGGTTAGGGTTAGGGTTAGGGTTAGGGTTAGGGTTAGGGTTAGGGTTAGGGTTAGGGTTAGGGTTAGGGTTAGGGTTAGGGTTAGGGTTAGGGTTAGGGTTAGGGTTAGGGTTAGGGTTAGGGTTAGGGTTAGGGTTAGGGTTAGGGTTAGGGTTAGGGTTAGGGTTAGGGTTAGGGTTAGGGTTAGGGTTAGGGTTAGGGTTAGGGTTAGGGTTAGGGTTAGGGTTAGGGTTAGGGTTAGGGTTAGGGTTAGGGTTAGGGTTAGGGTTAGGGTTAGGGTTAGGGTTAGGGTTAGGGTTAGGGTTAGGGTTAGGGTTAGGGTTAGGGTTAGGGTTAGGGTTAGGGTTAGGGTTAGGGTTAGGGTTAGGGTTAGGGTTAGGGTTAGGGTTAGGGTTAGGGTTAGGGTTAGGGTTAGGGTTAGGGTTAGGGTTAGGGTTAGGGTTAGGGTTAGGGTTAGGGTTAGGGTTAGGGTTAGGGTTAGGGTTAGGGTTAGGGTTAGGGTTAGGGTTAGGGTTAGGGTTAGGGTTAGGGTTAGGGTTAGGGTTAGGGTTAGGGTTAGGGTTAGGGTTAGGGTTAGGGTTAGGGTTAGGGTTAGGGTTAGGGTTAGGGTTAGGGTTAGGGTTAGGGTTAGGGTTAGGGTTAGGGTTAGGGTTAGGGTTAGGGTTAGGGTTAGGGTTAGGGTTAGGGTTAGGGTTAGGGTTAGGGTTAGGGTTAGGGTTAGGGTTAGGGTTAGGGTTAGGGTTAGGGTTAGGGTTAGGGTTAGGGTTAGGGTTAGGGTTAGGGTTAGGGTTAGGGTTAGGGTTAGGGTTAGGGTTAGGGTTAGGGTTAGGGTTAGGGTTAGGGTTAGGGTTAGGGTTAGGGTTAGGGTTAGGGTTAGGGTTAGGGTTAGGGTTAGGGTTAGGGTTAGGGTTAGGGTTAGGGTTAGGGTTAGGGTTAGGGTTAGGGTTAGGGTTAGGGTTAGGGTTAGGGTTAGGGTTAGGGTTAGGGTTAGGGTTAGGGTTAGGGTTAGGGTTAGGGTTAGGGTTAGGGTTAGGGTTAGGGTTAGGGTTAGGGTTAGGGTTAGGGTTAGGGTTAGGGTTAGGGTTAGGGTTAGGGTTAGGGTTAGGGTTAGGGTTAGGGTTAGGGTTAGGGTTAGGGTTAGGGTTAGGGTTAGGGTTAGGGTTAGGGTTAGGGTTAGGGTTAGGGTTAGGGTTAGGGTTAGGGTTAGGGTTAGGGTTAGGGTTAGGGTTAGGGTTAGGGTTAGGGTTAGGGTTAGGGTTAGGGTTAGGGTTAGGGTTAGGGTTAGGGTTAGGGTTAGGGTTAGGGTTAGGGTTAGGGTTAGGGTTAGGGTTAGGGTTAGGGTTAGGGTTAGGGTTAGGGTTAGGGTTAGGGTTAGGGTTAGGGTTAGGGTTAGGGTTAGGGTTAGGGTTAGGGTTAGGGTTAGGGTTAGGGTTAGGGTTAGGGTTAGGGTTAGGGTTAGGGTTAGGGTTAGGGTTAGGGTTAGGGTTAGGGTTAGGGTTAGGGTTAGGGTTAGGGTTAGGGTTAGGGTTAGGGTTAGGGTTAGGGTTAGGGTTAGGGTTAGGGTTAGGGTTAGGGTTAGGGTTAGGGTTAGGGTTAGGGTTAGGGTTAGGGTTAGGGTTAGGGTTAGGGTTAGGGTTAGGGTTAGGGTTAGGGTTAGGGTTAGGGTTAGGGTTAGGGTTAGGGTTAGGGTTAGGGTTAGGGTTAGGGTTAGGGTTAGGGTTAGGGTTAGGGTTAGGGTTAGGGTTAGGGTTAGGGTTAGGGTTAGGGTTAGGGTTAGGGTTAGGGTTAGGGTTAGGGTTAGGGTTAGGGTTAGGGTTAGGGTTAGGGTTAGGGTTAGGGTTAGGGTTAGGGTTAGGGTTAGGGTTAGGGTTAGGGTTAGGGTTAGGGTTAGGGTTAGGGTTAGGGTTAGGGTTAGGGTTAGGGTTAGGGTTAGGGTTAGGGTTAGGGTTAGGGTTAGGGTTAGGGTTAGGGTTAGGGTTAGGGTTAGGGTTAGGGTTAGGGTTAGGGTTAGGGTTAGGGTTAGGGTTAGGGTTAGGGTTAGGGTTAGGGTTAGGGTTAGGGTTAGGGTTAGGGTTAGGGTTAGGGTTAGGGTTAGGGTTAGGGTTAGGGTTAGGGTTAGGGTTAGGGTTAGGGTTAGGGTTAGGGTTAGGGTTAGGGTTAGGGTTAGGGTTAGGGTTAGGGTTAGGGTTAGGGTTAGGGTTAGGGTTAGGGTTAGGGTTAGGGTTAGGGTTAGGGTTAGGGTTAGGGTTAGGGTTAGGGTTAGGGTTAGGGTTAGGGTTAGGGTTAGGGTTAGGGTTAGGGTTAGGGTTAGGGTTAGGGTTAGGGTTAGGGTTAGGGTTAGGGTTAGGGTTAGGGTTAGGGTTAGGGTTAGGGTTAGGGTTAGGGTTAGGGTTAGGGTTAGGGTTAGGGTTAGGGTTAGGGTTAGGGTTAGGGTTAGGGTTAGGGTTAGGGTTAGGGTTAGGGTTAGGGTTAGGGTTAGGGTTAGGGTTAGGGTTAGGGTTAGGGTTAGGGTTAGGGTTAGGGTTAGGGTTAGGGTTAGGGTTAGGGTTAGGGTTAGGGTTAGGGTTAGGGTTAGGGTTAGGGTTAGGGTTAGGGTTAGGGTTAGGGTTAGGGTTAGGGTTAGGGTTAGGGTTAGGGTTAGGGTTAGGGTTAGGGTTAGGGTTAGGGTTAGGGTTAGGGTTAGGGTTAGGGTTAGGGTTAGGGTTAGGGTTAGGGTTAGGGTTAGGGTTAGGGTTAGGGTTAGGGTTAGGGTTAGGGTTAGGGTTAGGGTTAGGGTTAGGGTTAGGGTTAGGGTTAGGGTTAGGGTTAGGGTTAGGGTTAGGGTTAGGGTTAGGGTTAGGGTTAGGGTTAGGGTTAGGGTTAGGGTTAGGGTTAGGGTTAGGGTTAGGGTTAGGGTTAGGGTTAGGGTTAGGGTTAGGGTTAGGGTTAGGGTTAGGGTTAGGGTTAGGGTTAGGGTTAGGGTTAGGGTTAGGGTTAGGGTTAGGGTTAGGGTTAGGGTTAGGGTTAGGGTTAGGGTTAGGGTTAGGGTTAGGGTTAGGGTTAGGGTTAGGGTTAGGGTTAGGGTTAGGGTTAGGGTTAGGGTTAGGGTTAGGGTTAGGGTTAGGGTTAGGGTTAGGGTTAGGGTTAGGGTTAGGGTTAGGGTTAGGGTTAGGGTTAGGGTTAGGGTTAGGGTTAGGGTTAGGGTTAGGGTTAGGGTTAGGGTTAGGGTTAGGGTTAGGGTTAGGGTTAGGGTTAGGGTTAGGGTTAGGGTTAGGGTTAGGGTTAGGGTTAGGGTTAGGGTTAGGGTTAGGGTTAGGGTTAGGGTTAGGGTTAGGGTTAGGGTTAGGGTTAGGGTTAGGGTTAGGGTTAGGGTTAGGGTTAGGGTTAGGGTTAGGGTTAGGGTTAGGGTTAGGGTTAGGGTTAGGGTTAGGGTTAGGGTTAGGGTTAGGGTTAGGGTTAGGGTTAGGGTTAGGGTTAGGGTTAGGGTTAGGGTTAGGGTTAGGGTTAGGGTTAGGGTTAGGGTTAGGGTTAGGGTTAGGGTTAGGGTTAGGGTTAGGGTTAGGGTTAGGGTTAGGGTTAGGGTTAGGGTTAGGGTTAGGGTTAGGGTTAGGGTTAGGGTTAGGGTTAGGGTTAGGGTTAGGGTTAGGGTTAGGGTTAGGGTTAGGGTTAGGGTTAGGGTTAGGGTTAGGGTTAGGGTTAGGGTTAGGGTTAGGGTTAGGGTTAGGGTTAGGGTTAGGGTTAGGGTTAGGGTTAGGGTTAGGGTTAGGGTTAGGGTTAGGGTTAGGGTTAGGGTTAGGGTTAGGGTTAGGGTTAGGGTTAGGGTTAGGGTTAGGGTTAGGGTTAGGGTTAGGGTTAGGGTTAGGGTTAGGGTTAGGGTTAGGGTTAGGGTTAGGGTTAGGGTTAGGGTTAGGGTTAGGGTTAGGGTTAGGGTTAGGGTTAGGGTTAGGGTTAGGGTTAGGGTTAGGGTTAGGGTTAGGGTTAGGGTTAGGGTTAGGGTTAGGGTTAGGGTTAGGGTTAGGGTTAGGGTTAGGGTTAGGGTTAGGGTTAGGGTTAGGGTTAGGGTTAGGGTTAGGGTTAGGGTTAGGGTTAGGGTTAGGGTTAGGGTTAGGGTTAGGGTTAGGGTTAGGGTTAGGGTTAGGGTTAGGGTTAGGGTTAGGGTTAGGGTTAGGGTTAGGGTTAGGGTTAGGGTTAGGGTTAGGGTTAGGGTTAGGGTTAGGGTTAGGGTTAGGGTTAGGGTTAGGGTTAGGGTTAGGGTTAGGGTTAGGGTTAGGGTTAGGGTTAGGGTTAGGGTTAGGGTTAGGGTTAGGGTTAGGGTTAGGGTTAGGGTTAGGGTTAGGGTTAGGGTTAGGGTTAGGGTTAGGGTTAGGGTTAGGGTTAGGGTTAGGGTTAGGGTTAGGGTTAGGGTTAGGGTTAGGGTTAGGGTTAGGGTTAGGGTTAGGGTTAGGGTTAGGGTTAGGGTTAGGGTTAGGGTTAGGGTTAGGGTTAGGGTTAGGGTTAGGGTTAGGGTTAGGGTTAGGGTTAGGGTTAGGGTTAGGGTTAGGGTTAGGGTTAGGGTTAGGGTTAGGGTTAGGGTTAGGGTTAGGGTTAGGGTTAGGGTTAGGGTTAGGGTTAGGGTTAGGGTTAGGGTTAGGGTTAGGGTTAGGGTTAGGGTTAGGGTTAGGGTTAGGGTTAGGGTTAGGGTTAGGGTTAGGGTTAGGGTTAGGGTTAGGGTTAGGGTTAGGGTTAGGGTTAGGGTTAGGGTTAGGGTTAGGGTTAGGGTTAGGGTTAGGGTTAGGGTTAGGGTTAGGGTTAGGGTTAGGGTTAGGGTTAGGGTTAGGGTTAGGGTTAGGGTTAGGGTTAGGGTTAGGGTTAGGGTTAGGGTTAGGGTTAGGGTTAGGGTTAGGGTTAGGGTTAGGGTTAGGGTTAGGGTTAGGGTTAGGGTTAGGGTTAGGGTTAGGGTTAGGGTTAGGGTTAGGGTTAGGGTTAGGGTTAGGGTTAGGGTTAGGGTTAGGGTTAGGGTTAGGGTTAGGGTTAGGGTTAGGGTTAGGGTTAGGGTTAGGGTTAGGGTTAGGGTTAGGGTTAGGGTTAGGGTTAGGGTTAGGGTTAGGGTTAGGGTTAGGGTTAGGGTTAGGGTTAGGGTTAGGGTTAGGGTTAGGGTTAGGGTTAGGGTTAGGGTTAGGGTTAGGGTTAGGGTTAGGGTTAGGGTTAGGGTTAGGGTTAGGGTTAGGGTTAGGGTTAGGGTTAGGGTTAGGGTTAGGGTTAGGGTTAGGGTTAGGGTTAGGGTTAGGGTTAGGGTTAGGGTTAGGGTTAGGGTTAGGGTTAGGGTTAGGGTTAGGGTTAGGGTTAGGGTTAGGGTTAGGGTTAGGGTTAGGGTTAGGGTTAGGGTTAGGGTTAGGGTTAGGGTTAGGGTTAGGGTTAGGGTTAGGGTTAGGGTTAGGGTTAGGGTTAGGGTTAGGGTTAGGGTTAGGGTTAGGGTTAGGGTTAGGGTTAGGGTTAGGGTTAGGGTTAGGGTTAGGGTTAGGGTTAGGGTTAGGGTTAGGGTTAGGGTTAGGGTTAGGGTTAGGGTTAGGGTTAGGGTTAGGGTTAGGGTTAGGGTTAGGGTTAGGGTTAGGGTTAGGGTTAGGGTTAGGGTTAGGGTTAGGGTTAGGGTTAGGGTTAGGGTTAGGGTTAGGGTTAGGGTTAGGGTTAGGGTTAGGGTTAGGGTTAGGGTTAGGGTTAGGGTTAGGGTTAGGGTTAGGGTTAGGGTTAGGGTTAGGGTTAGGGTTAGGGTTAGGGTTAGGGTTAGGGTTAGGGTTAGGGTTAGGGTTAGGGTTAGGGTTAGGGTTAGGGTTAGGGTTAGGGTTAGGGTTAGGGTTAGGGTTAGGGTTAGGGTTAGGGTTAGGGTTAGGGTTAGGGTTAGGGTTAGGGTTAGGGTTAGGGTTAGGGTTAGGGTTAGGGTTAGGGTTAGGGTTAGGGTTAGGGTTAGGGTTAGGGTTAGGGTTAGGGTTAGGGTTAGGGTTAGGGTTAGGGTTAGGGTTAGGGTTAGGGTTAGGGTTAGGGTTAGGGTTAGGGTTAGGGTTAGGGTTAGGGTTAGGGTTAGGGTTAGGGTTAGGGTTAGGGTTAGGGTTAGGGTTAGGGTTAGGGTTAGGGTTAGGGTTAGGGTTAGGGTTAGGGTTAGGGTTAGGGTTAGGGTTAGGGTTAGGGTTAGGGTTAGGGTTAGGGTTAGGGTTAGGGTTAGGGTTAGGGTTAGGGTTAGGGTTAGGGTTAGGGTTAGGGTTAGGGTTAGGGTTAGGGTTAGGGTTAGGGTTAGGGTTAGGGTTAGGGTTAGGGTTAGGGTTAGGGTTAGGGTTAGGGTTAGGGTTAGGGTTAGGGTTAGGGTTAGGGTTAGGGTTAGGGTTAGGGTTAGGGTTAGGGTTAGGGTTAGGGTTAGGGTTAGGGTTAGGGTTAGGGTTAGGGTTAGGGTTAGGGTTAGGGTTAGGGTTAGGGTTAGGGTTAGGGTTAGGGTTAGGGTTAGGGTTAGGGTTAGGGTTAGGGTTAGGGTTAGGGTTAGGGTTAGGGTTAGGGTTAGGGTTAGGGTTAGGGTTAGGGTTAGGGTTAGGGTTAGGGTTAGGGTTAGGGTTAGGGTTAGGGTTAGGGTTAGGGTTAGGGTTAGGGTTAGGGTTAGGGTTAGGGTTAGGGTTAGGGTTAGGGTTAGGGTTAGGGTTAGGGTTAGGGTTAGGGTTAGGGTTAGGGTTAGGGTTAGGGTTAGGGTTAGGGTTAGGGTTAGGGTTAGGGTTAGGGTTAGGGTTAGGGTTAGGGTTAGGGTTAGGGTTAGGGTTAGGGTTAGGGTTAGGGTTAGGGTTAGGGTTAGGGTTAGGGTTAGGGTTAGGGTTAGGGTTAGGGTTAGGGTTAGGGTTAGGGTTAGGGTTAGGGTTAGGGTTAGGGTTAGGGTTAGGGTTAGGGTTAGGGTTAGGGTTAGGGTTAGGGTTAGGGTTAGGGTTAGGGTTAGGGTTAGGGTTAGGGTTAGGGTTAGGGTTAGGGTTAGGGTTAGGGTTAGGGTTAGGGTTAGGGTTAGGGTTAGGGTTAGGGTTAGGGTTAGGGTTAGGGTTAGGGTTAGGGTTAGGGTTAGGGTTAGGGTTAGGGTTAGGGTTAGGGTTAGGGTTAGGGTTAGGGTTAGGGTTAGGGTTAGGGTTAGGGTTAGGGTTAGGGTTAGGGTTAGGGTTAGGGTTAGGGTTAGGGTTAGGGTTAGGGTTAGGGTTAGGGTTAGGGTTAGGGTTAGGGTTAGGGTTAGGGTTAGGGTTAGGGTTAGGGTTAGGGTTAGGGTTAGGGTTAGGGTTAGGGTTAGGGTTAGGGTTAGGGTTAGGGTTAGGGTTAGGGTTAGGGTTAGGGTTAGGGTTAGGGTTAGGGTTAGGGTTAGGGTTAGGGTTAGGGTTAGGGTTAGGGTTAGGGTTAGGGTTAGGGTTAGGGTTAGGGTTAGGGTTAGGGTTAGGGTTAGGGTTAGGGTTAGGGTTAGGGTTAGGGTTAGGGTTAGGGTTAGGGTTAGGGTTAGGGTTAGGGTTAGGGTTAGGGTTAGGGTTAGGGTTAGGGTTAGGGTTAGGGTTAGGGTTAGGGTTAGGGTTAGGGTTAGGGTTAGGGTTAGGGTTAGGGTTAGGGTTAGGGTTAGGGTTAGGGTTAGGGTTAGGGTTAGGGTTAGGGTTAGGGTTAGGGTTAGGGTTAGGGTTAGGGTTAGGGTTAGGGTTAGGGTTAGGGTTAGGGTTAGGGTTAGGGTTAGGGTTAGGGTTAGGGTTAGGGTTAGGGTTAGGGTTAGGGTTAGGGTTAGGGTTAGGGTTAGGGTTAGGGTTAGGGTTAGGGTTAGGGTTAGGGTTAGGGTTAGGGTTAGGGTTAGGGTTAGGGTTAGGGTTAGGGTTAGGGTTAGGGTTAGGGTTAGGGTTAGGGTTAGGGTTAGGGTTAGGGTTAGGGTTAGGGTTAGGGTTAGGGTTAGGGTTAGGGTTAGGGTTAGGGTTAGGGTTAGGGTTAGGGTTAGGGTTAGGGTTAGGGTTAGGGTTAGGGTTAGGGTTAGGGTTAGGGTTAGGGTTAGGGTTAGGGTTAGGGTTAGGGTTAGGGTTAGGGTTAGGGTTAGGGTTAGGGTTAGGGTTAGGGTTAGGGTTAGGGTTAGGGTTAGGGTTAGGGTTAGGGTTAGGGTTAGGGTTAGGGTTAGGGTTAGGGTTAGGGTTAGGGTTAGGGTTAGGGTTAGGGTTAGGGTTAGGGTTAGGGTTAGGGTTAGGGTTAGGGTTAGGGTTAGGGTTAGGGTTAGGGTTAGGGTTAGGGTTAGGGTTAGGGTTAGGGTTAGGGTTAGGGTTAGGGTTAGGGTTAGGGTTAGGGTTAGGGTTAGGGTTAGGGTTAGGGTTAGGGTTAGGGTTAGGGTTAGGGTTAGGGTTAGGGTTAGGGTTAGGGTTAGGGTTAGGGTTAGGGTTAGGGTTAGGGTTAGGGTTAGGGTTAGGGTTAGGGTTAGGGTTAGGGTTAGGGTTAGGGTTAGGGTTAGGGTTAGGGTTAGGGTTAGGGTTAGGGTTAGGGTTAGGGTTAGGGTTAGGGTTAGGGTTAGGGTTAGGGTTAGGGTTAGGGTTAGGGTTAGGGTTAGGGTTAGGGTTAGGGTTAGGGTTAGGGTTAGGGTTAGGGTTAGGGTTAGGGTTAGGGTTAGGGTTAGGGTTAGGGTTAGGGTTAGGGTTAGGGTTAGGGTTAGGGTTAGGGTTAGGGTTAGGGTTAGGGTTAGGGTTAGGGTTAGGGTTAGGGTTAGGGTTAGGGTTAGGGTTAGGGTTAGGGTTAGGGTTAGGGTTAGGGTTAGGGTTAGGGTTAGGGTTAGGGTTAGGGTTAGGGTTAGGGTTAGGGTTAGGGTTAGGGTTAGGGTAGGGTTAGGGTTAGGGTTAGGGTTAGGGTTAGGGTTAGGGTTAGGGTTAGGGTTAGGGTTAGGGTTAGGGTTAGGGTTAGGGTTAGGGTTAGGGTTAGGGTTAGGGTTAGGGTTAGGGTTAGGGTTAGGGTTAGGGTTAGGGTTAGGGTTAGGGTTAGGGTTAGGGTTAGGGTTAGGGTTAGGGTTAGGGTTAGGGTTAGGGTTAGGGTTAGGGTTAGGGTTAGGGTTAGGGTTAGGGTTAGGGTTAGGGTTAGGGTTAGGGTTAGGGTTAGGGTTAGGGTTAGGGTTAGGGTTAGGGTTAGGGTTAGGGTTAGGGTTAGGGTTAGGGTTAGGGTTAGGGTTAGGGTTAGGGTTAGGGTTAGGGTTAGGGTTAGGGTTAGGGTTAGGGTTAGGGTTAGGGTTAGGGTTAGGGTTAGGGTTAGGGTTAGGGTTAGGGTTAGGGTTAGGGTTAGGGTTAGGGTTAGGGTTAGGGTTAGGGTTAGGGTTAGGGTTAGGGTTAGGGTTAGGGTTAGGGTTAGGGTTAGGGTTAGGGTTAGGGTTAGGGTTAGGGTTAGGGTTAGGGTTAGGGTTAGGGTTAGGGTTAGGGTTAGGGTTAGGGTTAGGGTTAGGGTTAGGGTTAGGGTTAGGGTTAGGGTTAGGGTTAGGGTTAGGGTTAGGGTTAGGGTTAGGGTTAGGGTTAGGGTTAGGGTTAGGGTTAGGGTTAGGGTTAGGGTTAGGGTTAGGGTTAGGGTTAGGGTTAGGGTTAGGGTTAGGGTTAGGGTTAGGGTTAGGGTTAGGGTTAGGGTTAGGGTTAGGGTTAGGGTTAGGGTTAGGGTTAGGGTTAGGGTTAGGGTTAGGGTTAGGGTTAGGGTTAGGGTTAGGGTTAGGGTTAGGGTTAGGGTTAGGGTTAGGGTTAGGGTTAGGGTTAGGGTTAGGGTTAGGGTTAGGGTTAGGGTTAGGGTTAGGGTTAGGGTTAGGGTTAGGGTTAGGGTTAGGGTTAGGGTTAGGGTTAGGGTTAGGGTTAGGGTTAGGGTTAGGGTTAGGGTTAGGGTTAGGGTTAGGGTTAGGGTTAGGGTTAGGGTTAGGGTTAGGGTTAGGGTTAGGGTTAGGGTTAGGGTTAGGGTTAGGGTTAGGGTTAGGGTTAGGGTTAGGGTTAGGGTTAGGGTTAGGGTTAGGGTTAGGGTTAGGGTTAGGGTTAGGGTTAGGGTTAGGGTTAGGGTTAGGGTTAGGGTTAGGGTTAGGGTTAGGGTTAGGGTTAGGGTTAGGGTTAGGGTTAGGGTTAGGGTTAGGGTTAGGGTTAGGGTTAGGGTTAGGGTTAGGGTTAGGGTTAGGGTTAGGGTTAGGGTTAGGGTTAGGGTTAGGGTTAGGGTTAGGGTTAGGGTTAGGGTTAGGGTTAGGGTTAGGGTTAGGGTTAGGGTTAGGGTTAGGGTTAGGGTTAGGGTTAGGGTTAGGGTTAGGGTTAGGGTTAGGGTTAGGGTTAGGGTTAGGGTTAGGGTTAGGGTTAGGGTTAGGGTTAGGGTTAGGGTTAGGGTTAGGGTTAGGGTTAGGGTTAGGGTTAGGGTTAGGGTTAGGGTTAGGGTTAGGGTTAGGGTTAGGGTTAGGGTTAGGGTTAGGGTTAGGGTTAGGGTTAGGGTTAGGGTTAGGGTTAGGGTTAGGGTTAGGGTTAGGGTTAGGGTTAGGGTTAGGGTTAGGGTTAGGGTTAGGGTTAGGGTTAGGGTTAGGGTTAGGGTTAGGGTTAGGGTTAGGGTTAGGGTTAGGGTTAGGGTTAGGGTTAGGGTTAGGGTTAGGGTTAGGGTTAGGGTTAGGGTTAGGGTTAGGGTTAGGGTTAGGGTTAGGGTTAGGGTTAGGGTTAGGGTTAGGGTTAGGGTTAGGGTTAGGGTTAGGGTTAGGGTTAGGGTTAGGGTTAGGGTTAGGGTTAGGGTTAGGGTTAGGGTTAGGGTTAGGGTTAGGGTTAGGGTTAGGGTTAGGGTTAGGGTTAGGGTTAGGGTTAGGGTTAGGGTTAGGGTTAGGGTTAGGGTTAGGGTTAGGGTTAGGGTTAGGGTTAGGGTTAGGGTTAGGGTTAGGGTTAGGGTTAGGGTTAGGGTTAGGGTTAGGGTTAGGGTTAGGGTTAGGGTTAGGGTTAGGGTTAGGGTTAGGGTTAGGGTTAGGGTTAGGGTTAGGGTTAGGGTTAGGGTTAGGGTTAGGGTTAGGGTTAGGGTTAGGGTTAGGGTTAGGGTTAGGGTTAGGGTTAGGGTTAGGGTTAGGGTTAGGGTTAGGGTTAGGGTTAGGGTTAGGGTTAGGGTTAGGGTTAGGGTTAGGGTTAGGGTTAGGGTTAGGGTTAGGGTTAGGGTTAGGGTTAGGGTTAGGGTTAGGGTTAGGGTTAGGGTTAGGGTTAGGGTTAGGGTTAGGGTTAGGGTTAGGGTTAGGGTTAGGGTTAGGGTTAGGGTTAGGGTTAGGGTTAGGGTTAGGGTTAGGGTTAGGGTTAGGGTTAGGGTTAGGGTTAGGGTTAGGGTTAGGGTTAGGGTTAGGGTTAGGGTTAGGGTTAGGGTTAGGGTTAGGGTTAGGGTTAGGGTTAGGGTT
>NW_026728660.1:0-33255 GCF_030684315.1 Stegostoma tigrinum | reverse complement strand
GGGAAGAGAGAGAGAGAGACAGAGAGAGAGAGACAGAGAGAGAGAGACAGAGAGAGAGAGACGAGGTATAGAGAGACTCAGATCAAGATGCAGGCAGAAAGGGTCGAAGAAATTTCACACCAACACACAGAGTGAGGCAAACACACAAGGGTCACCCAGATGACCAGAGAGAAAAACACCCCAACAGGCGCTCTCACCGACCGAGCTGCTAGTTCTCGTACAGAATCCATTTCAGTAGACAGCCGCCCATTTCCTGCCCAGCCACCACTTCCCCTTGGCACTGCAGGCATAGAAGTTGGCGCACGCCCATCAAGCGAGCTACGGGCAGCAAAGGGACACATGACCTGGGACCACCGGCAACTGGAGCAGGACTGGCACAGCCGCTGCCACCGGTGAGGGCCAGGTGGTGTGGCCCAGTCATGCCAATGTATTGGTCGGGGCAGCACACATCAACAGCAGATTTTTAAAAAACCAATGAACTGCAGGTACTGGAAGCCAGAACAGATCAGAATCATACAGTCGTACAGCACAGAAACAGGCCCAATGGAGTTCAACTGATCTACACCCACCAGATATCCTCATTAATCTCTCCCATTTGCCAGCATCTCTCTCGCAACCCTTTCCCTATACATACACTCATTCAGATCCTTTTCTGTAAACAGAAATTGCTAGAAAATCTAGAGCAGGTCTGCTCAGCATCTGTGGAGAGAAAGTAAAGTTTTGGTTCGGGGTCCAGAGACCCTTCTTTAGAACCGGAGAGTTTTCCCGTCAATTTCTGCTTTTGCGTCCGACTATACAAACAGCATTGGGTTGTAACACGACAACCCTGCGTCTCTCAACAATGAAATAGTCGGATGAAGTTCCACACTCCACTTCCCAGAGGAAATTACCCGCAAAACACCCACACCCTCGGAACACCACCACCTGCAGTCCCCAGACAACAGGGCCACTCGAAATCCTGACAATCAGATGGCGAGTAACTCCCCTCCTGGCTCCCCAAAGCCTGTTCCACCATCCCCAAGGCACAAGTCAGGAGTGTGAGGGAATCTCATAGAGCACCTCCAAGCCCACGACCACTTCCATCCAGAAGGACAAGGAACAGCAGGTACAGGGGAACAGCAGCCCCATGGGGGTTCCCCTCCCAACCACTCAGTGTCCTGCCCTG
This sequence comes from Stegostoma tigrinum, assembly GCF_030684315.1. Lineage (NCBI taxonomy): Eukaryota > Metazoa > Chordata > Chondrichthyes > Orectolobiformes > Stegostomatidae > Stegostoma > Stegostoma tigrinum. Next base: position 32,090 of record NW_026728660.1, on the reverse strand, counting down.
AACTCCGACCATCGCTACAGCTATCCGAGCCCACCTGGGAGGGATAAGAAGTATTTCAGTATTATCTTCCCAAGGGGCTGTTGACAAGTGCTGTCTGAGCTAGAAACAGCCACATCACACGAAACATGAAAAAAAAACTTGCCAAACCTTACACCCCCTCTCTATCTCTGTAACCCCCCTCCAGCCCCTACACCCCCTCCCTATCTCTGTAACCCCCTCCAGCCCCTACACCCCTCCCTATCTCTGTAACCCCCTCCAGCCCCTACACCCCCTCCCTATCTCTGTTATCCCCTCCAGCCCCTACACCCCCTCCCTATCTCTGTAACCTCCTCCAGCCCCTACACCCCCTCCCTATCTCTGTAACCCCTCCAGCCCCTACACCCCCTCCCTATCTCTGTAACCCCCTCCAGCCCCTACACCCCCTCCCTATCTCTGTAACCCCCTCCAGCCCCTACACCCCTCCCTATCTCTATATCCCCCTCCAGCCCCTACACCCTCTCCCTATCTCTGTAACCCCCTCCAGCCCCTACACCCCCTCCCTATCTCTGTAACCCCCTCCAGCCCCTACACCCCCTCCCTATCTCTGTAACCTCCTCCAGCCCCTACACCCCCTCCCTATCTCTGTAACCCCCTCCAGCCCCTACACCCCCTCCCTATCTCTGTAACCCCCTCCAGTCCCTACACCCCCTCCCTATCTCTGTAACCCCCTCCAGCCCCTATACCCCTCCCTATCTCAGTAACTCCCTCTGGTCCCTCCACCCCCTCCCTATCTGTGCGACATCCTGAAGGGTAACTAGAGACAGTAAATAAATGCTGGCCAGTCAGAGACACCCACATCCTGAGTGGGAATAACTAGACCTCGAACTCCTGCGGTGCCTGGTTAACCAGAGTCACACTGGGACTGAAAGAGTTCAACTAGCCGACATAACTTTTAAGATGTTTCAAATCGAGAGCTAACTGAGACAATTTCAGATTGTTAGAGGATTTAACAGTGCAGTGAGATCATTAGTGACAAGCAACAAACAGTTGGGGTGGCTATTCAGGAATCAGCCCAGGACACAGTTCTTCATCCTGAAGGATTAAGAATTCTCTGCCCATTGTGGATAACAGGTGATTTGTTAGAGGAGGGGGGGGGGAAACAGGGATTAAGGGTTTTCGAGGGTAGACAGAGTTAGGATCAGGCCTGGGTCTCAATGGAAAGGCTGGAAATGCCTGAATGGCGTCCTCCTGTTCCTGTGTAACAGGCTTGAGAATCGAGAGGCTGATTGGATTCCCTCCTGCTTCATTCTAATAGGTTCAAAGGGGGCTGAACACAAAGAAGCAGCAGTAGGCCATTCAGCCCATCAAACGGCTCCATTCAATGCCATTTTGCTACATCATCCCCGTAACTCTTAGAGTGACAAAGATCTAAGTACAGAGAAAGGTCCTTCAGCCCATTGACTCCTTGCCAGTCAAAAACAGTGGACTCATCATTCTAATGCCATTTCCCAGCTCACAATGCCACCCTCAACGCCACGACGGGCAGAGATATCCAAAGACCCACAGTGGAAGATAAACGGGGTGGCACGGTGGCTCAGTGGTTAGCACTGCAGTTCTACCTCAGGATTGTGTGGGTTTCCTCCGGGACCTCCAGTTTTCTCCCACAGTCCAAAGGATGTGCAGGTTAGATGGAGTAGCCGTGGAAAACTGCCCACAGCACGCAGGGATTTATCCACGGGAAATGCAGCACAGGGCAGGTCTGGGTGGACAGTCTTGGAGGGGTCAGTGTGGGCCAACCAACCTGCTTGTCGGGAATTATCTGAACACTCAGCGTCAGCGCGTCTGAGCACTCTGTCTAAAGAAAGTGTTATGTGCAGTACCTAGGCCCCACATGTAGGATTCATTTTCCCTGCAACATTATTCAGTCCAGAAAACGAGTCCATTCAGCCCAGAGACAACTTTCTGAACTACTAATCCACATTTGTGCATCTTCCCGTTGTCCTGCTGGCTTTGCTCTTTCAAGAATAGGCTCCTTTTAACGGTGAACTGTGGGGTGTCCTTCAGCAGCACTTTCTAAATGTCCTAGTGCTGGGCTGTTAATCCAGAGACTCAGATAAACGTTTTGGGGACCTGGGTTCGAATCCCGCCACAGCAGATGGTGGAATTTGAGTTCATAAATATCTGGAGTTAATTGATGACTGTGAATCTGTTGTCGATTGTCAGGAAAAACCATGTGGTTCACTCATGTCCTTTAGGGAAGGAAACTGACATCCTTACCTGGTCTGGCCACACATGTGACTCCAGGCCCACTGCAATGTGGCTACTCTTAACAATTAGGGATGGGCAATAAATGCGGCCGGGCCAGCGACTCCCTCAACCCATGATGAATAAAGCAAAATAAAGATCCCTGCAATTTTCTGTTTAAAAGCAAAGCCATCCTCCCAACTTCTGTCTCAGTCATGCCCCTAGCTCTGGGCCAGAAGGTCCAGCGTCAAGTGCGACGACCACTCCCATGAATGTTCAGTGTAAACTGTCGGAGCCGGTTGATTGAAAAACCTACACAAATTCTGCTAATATGCTTAAAATCATAGTCCCTGCTCACAGACCTTGCCCTGCACTGCTCAGAAGAGTTTCTGCTGTTCGGTCTGTCAAAACCTTTCAAGAATTTAGGCAAAAAGAAAAATGCTGCACATGTTGGCAATCTTAGTTTCGTTCATTCACAGGAATCCTGGGGCATCCCGGTGAGGCCAGTCAGTGCCCATCCTAGTGCCCAGACTGCTGTTAAGTGTGACATTACCTGCATCTCTGGGTTAACAGTCCAGTGATAATATCACTAGGCCATTGCTCCCCCCCCACACACACACACATCCTCCCCTACAAATGCTAAATGAACACAGGTAATGCCGGCTCAGCAGGTCTGGTAGTGGACATAGAAACAGCAGGAGCTGGAGGAACACAGCAGGCCGGGCAGCATCAGAGGGGCAGGAAAGCTGACCTTTCAGGTCGGGACCCTTCTTCAGAAAGGGGGGGGGGGAGCAAGGGGCCTCCTGAAATAAGTGGGGTGGGGGGAGGGGTTGGGTTGGAGAAAGGTGAGTGGGATGGTGATAGCAGGTAGGGATTGGTCAGTGAGGCGGGAGGGGCGGATAGGTGGGAGGAAGACGGGCAGGACAATGAGGCAGGGATGAGGGACGGCGCTGGTCTTGGGATGAGGTCGGGGGGTGTGGGGAGATTTGAAGCTGGTAAAGTCCACATTGAGACCATTGGGTTGTGGGCTTCAAGATGAATGTTTCGCATTCAATAGGACTCTCAGAAGCAGCACAGTTTGGAAGAAGGGTGGTACCAGACTTGAAACTTTAACTCTGTCTCTCCTGAAGATGCTGCCAGGCCCAGCTTGTCGAACTTTCACTACGTTCCCTTCAGAATTTGGAAGGCATGGAACATACCCCTCGAAACCCAAAACGCCTGGTCTCCTGACAGCTGAGGCAGATCACAAGGCAGAGTTAACGCAGTAGAGGCCTGCCAACCCATCGGGCGGCACTTGCGTTCGACAGAGACCAACTGCGGTGAGTCGAACCACAGAGTGGCACAACATCTCAGGAGCAGAATCCATCACAGAAATCTGATGGGTGCAGGAGAAAAACCGATGTTGGCATCACTCTGCGCTCACTGGCCAATGGGCCAAGCTCGTAGCTCAGCACAACGAGCCATACTCATCACGTCCACAGCATGCCCGGGAAACCGTCCTACACAGGTATTAATCGCCGGGGGTGGCTGATTTCCGACTGAATGGTTCCGCAGTGCACAGGCCTCATCCCGAAAGGCCGTGAGTACCTACCGATAGAAATGGGGACACCTATATCTGTGTGAGCGCAAGAGAGAGAGAGCACGCGCCAGTGAGTGTATCTTTGAGAGAGAGAGAGAGAGAGAGAGTGTGCGTGTCCATGTGTGTACGCGTCTATGTCTGTGACTGTGTGTGAGAGAGAGAGAGAGAATGTGTACGTGTGTATATGTGTCAGTGTGAGTGTGTGCACGCGTGCGGATTGCGCGTGTGTCTGCGCCCGTGTGCACGCATGTGTGTGCCAGAAGAATGGGGAACACATTAGCAGGTCACTAGCAGGAAGTATGGTTTTGCTGACAGGAAACATGCACAGGCCCAGAGATTCTTGGTCTCTCCAGCTCACATTCCTGACGCAGCACTGTGTGGGCTTGTTCAAACAGAATCGGGCGAGGCGTGATGCCGTGGTTAGCGCCAAGGGTTATTTTGGCAAAACCGCGGAATCAGCACCCGGGGCCGTCAGATAAAAGATCCATACCGCCAGCTAGCTGGCTGCACATTGTACTTCGTCACTGCACCTCCCTTCCATTTCGGCGCAACATCTGCCCCAGGCCCGAAGCCTCCAGACCTCTGCGCTGCACTTTGACAAAGCCTCCCTCATCCTTTGTCAATCTGGGGTTCATGTCTCAGGGCCCAGCTACTGCACAGACTGGAGACGGGGTGTGGGGCGGGGGGGAGACGGGGGTGACAGAGAGCCGGGGGCGGGGGGGGGGGGGGGGGGGCGTGAAGGAAGAGGGAAGGTGGCGAGATGGTGAAAGGGAAGGAGAGGTGAAGAGGGAACTGTCAGAGAACAATACAGGAAGAGGAGTAGACCATTACCAAGACATGGAGGTGTACAGCTCAGAACAGGGCCTTTCAGCCCATCGAGTTATGCCAGTCAAAAGCAACCACCTAACTGTTCTCAAGCCATAGCCTTGGCATCACAAATGCACATCTAAATACTTCTTCAATGAGATGACGGTTTCTGCCTCTCCTATCCTTGCAGGCAGTGAGCTCCAGATTCCCACCTCCCTCTGGACGAGAAAGGGTTTCCTGAAATGGCCTCTCAACCTCCTGCCCCTTTCCTTTGACCAATGGACATTGATCCCTCCATCACGGGGGAAACATTTCTTCCTGCCGCGTGCCCCTCATCATTTGATACGTCTCAGTCACGTTCCCCCCACTCTGTCTGCTCGAAGGAAAACAACCCCAGTCTGTCCAATCTGTCTCCCCACACCCACCCCATCACATCCCTCCTACAATGTGGATTCCACAACTGCACACAGTGCTCTAGCTGTGGCCCCACCAGCATTTCATACAGCTCCGGCAACACCCCTCCCTGCTCCTAAACTCTGCACCTCGGCTCATAAAGGCAAACATCCTATGTCCCTCCTTAACCACTTTATCTACACGTCCCTCTACTCCAAGGGACTGGTGAATGTGCACATCAAGGATCCTCTGACACTTGGTGTTCCCCAGGGTCCTACTGCTCAGTGTGGACTCCCTTGTCTTGTTGGTACTGCCCAAGTACATCAGGTCACACTTACTCAGCTCGAAGTCCGTTTGCCAATGATCAGCCTATTTGGCCATCACACAAAAGCTAAGTCTGTCCTCCTCACCACTGACTACGCCACCAATTTTTGTACAAACCCTCCTACATTCAAGCCTGATTGGTTTCTATGAGCCACAAGGGCCCTAAACACTGATCCCTGTGGAACACCCATAGGACCCAATCTGCTCCACCTTCCAATGAGATCATGACTGAGCTAATCCCTCTCCAGCCCCTTTCCTCAGACCTTCTGACTCCTCCCTGATCGAAAACCCACACCAGCCTCAAATAGACTCAATGGCCCAGCCCCGACACCCCTGGAAAGGGAAGTAGGGGATAGGAAGAGAAAACGCAGGGAGGGGCAGGAAGGGCATGCCTCGGGAGAAATTAGGAGCAGAAGTCGGGCTTTTGCGAGGGCCCTGCTGTTCGGGAAGGTCATGGTTGGTCAGAAGGGTTAGGAATGGGGGAGTGGGGGAGGGTTAGGTGGGATCGGGGAAGGGTCAGGAATGGGCAAGGGATGGGTCTGGAAAGGGAATGATTTGGAGGGGTGGTGGGCAAGGGAATGGCAGGAGAAGAGTCAAGCAAAGGTAAAGGGAAGGGTCAGGAGGGGGAAGCAGGAGTCAGCGGAGGTTTAAGTAGGCCAAGGGTTAGGAGAGGGCGGGGGGGGTGGGTCAGGGGAAGAAGGGGATGGGTCGACAGGGAACCAGTCAAGTCCTGGGTTGGTCCTGCGGTCAGGTTGTAAAAAGTTTTTGAACAGGAGAAGAACACTCTCTTCCCCTTCGTCCATGGCTATCCCTGATAGATTTTTATTATTCATTTATGGGATGTGGGCGTCACTGGCCAGGCAGCATTTATTGCCCGAACCCTAGCTGCCCCAGAGGGCAGTTAAGAGTCAACCACATCTCTGTGGGTCTGGAGTCGCATGTAGGCCAGACCAGGTAAGGATTCCTTCCCTAAAAGGACATTAGTGAACCAGATGGGTTTTTCCCAATAATTGGGAATGGTCACTGTTCGACTCCTGATTCCAAATTTTCTCTGATTGGATTCAAATTCCATGATCTGCCATGGTGGGATTCGAACCCGGGTCCTGACCATTACCTGGGTCTCTTGATTAACAATCCAGCAATAATACCACTAGGCCCCTCAAACATATAGATGGAGACATGTGGGAGCAGAGCAGGGGGCCATTCCAACAACAAACACTTGCATTTATCTAGCATCATCTGTGTCAAATAAGTTTCGAAATGCTGCACTGAAATGCAATCAGATTGTAAATGTCGCCTTTACACCAGGCTTTAGCTCAGTGTGACTAAGGGGTAAAGTTTGCAGAGAATCTTAAAAAAGGTCACAGAAAGAGACAGACAGGAGAGACAGGGAGAGAGAGAGGCGTGCACACGCACACACACGGAGTGATAGAGAAAGGCAGACACACACACACACACATAGGCAGCACAGAGAGAGACACAGACAGGCACAGACACACACAGAGACACAAATAGAGAGCATAGGGAGGGGGAGAGGGAGAGAGAGGGAGAGAGAGGGGGAGAGAGGGGGAGAGAGCGGGAGAGAGCGGGAGAGAGCGGGAGAGAGCGGGAGGGAGCGGGAGGGAGCGGGAGGGAGCGGGAGGGAGCGGGAGGGAGCGGGAGGGAGCGGGAGGGAGAGGGAGGGAGAGGGAGGGAGAGGGAGGGAGAGGGAGGGAGAGGGAGGGAGAGCGAGAGAGAGAGCGAGAGAGAGAGAGAGCGAGAGAGAGAGCGAGAGAGAGAGCGAGAGAGAGAGAGAGCGAGAGAGAGAGCGAGAGAGAGAGCGAGAGAGAGAGCGAGAGAGCGGGGGGGAGGGAGGGAGAGGGGGGGGAGGGAGGGAGAGTGGGGGGAGGGAGGGAGAGTGGGGGGAGGGAGGGAGAGAGGGGGGGAGGGAGGGGGAGAGAGAGAGAGAGAGAGAGAGAGACAGACAGACAGACAGACAGACACACACACACACACAGAGTGATAGAGAAAGACAGACACACAGAGCACAGTGAGATAGAGAGAGAGAGAGAGAGAGAGAGAGAGAGAGAGAGAGAGAGAGAGAGAGAGAGAGAGAGAGAGACAGACACACAGAGTCAGACAGACAGACAAACACACACACACAGAGCAAAGTGAGAGAGAGAGAGAGAGAGAGACAGACAGACAGAGACAGAGGCACAGACACATGCAGAGTGAGACAGAGAGAGAGACAGAGAGACAGACAGAGAGAGACAGTCAGACAGACAGAGGGGTTGAGGAGCGAACTACCCCTTAGCTGGAGATTCGGTTGTCAATGCAGCAATGAACAAGAGGGTAGAGCTGGGGCAATGATGAGCTGAAGGGGACAGGTTGTTCCTGTATGAATGGAGACAGACTGAAGAGATGCATAGACAGTGCAAGTGAGTGAGCAAGTTTGATGAAGAATCAGGCACAGACCTTTGGAGCTGAGTACTAAGATCACAATCACTGTAACACAACTGAAACTATGCTCCATCCTTACTCCTTTCACTGAGAAAGCTAAGGATCAGGCTCCGGCCAGGAGCCACTGGCTTTAGTAAAAACGCCAGGCCGGTAAGATTGTCACAAGGCAGCTAACGCCAGCATCTTCTGGCACACAGCAAGCTCCAACAAAACAAGCAATAAACCACCAGACCCCTCCAGAGGTGAAACAGTATCCAGAAACCACTGGAACTTCTCCACACACTGAGCACCAAACACTCACCCAGTAATGTGTCCTCGGTCTGCTCCTCACCTTCATGCTTCCAGCAGCAGGGAGCTGGTGGGCACTGTGCAAATCTCTAATGCCCGCGCGGAGACCCTCCCGTCAGCCGAAAGGCGTGGGCACCGGGGGTAAGCCTACCCCAAGGTCACGGTGCAAAATGCAGCCAGCCGCACCCCCTCCACAAATCCTTCTGGCCCCAAACCTCTTACAGAGAGGGAAGAGGCATGGTGATGGAGGGGCCGGTGGGAGGGTATTGGAAAGCCTTGCGGGTTGGGCTGCATAAGCACCCGCCCAACGGGCACTCTGGACCCAAGCTGGGTGGCCTCCTTTCCCGGCGAGAGTTGGGGACTGACCCTCCCCTGTCGCTCAGCGCCCCGTCCGCCTCCCTCCCTCTCTCTCCTTCCGGTCCCAACTGCAGAGCAAAGCCTCTCTGTTCTTCCCCCACCACCCCCCCAACCCCAAAACCTGCTCACGGGCACTGTTCAGGGATCCACACGAGAGATCGGGCACAGAGTCCCGACAGCTGACGGTGTGCTTTCTTTCTCAGTCTCTCTCTCTCCTCCACCCCACCCCGCTTCCCACCACCCCATTCCAACCCAAACATCTCCAGCATGACAACAGGTTTCTTTTCTCTGGGAGGAGAGGTTAATGAAAGGAGGTAGTGTTCAGGGCAGTAGTCAGGAGGAGGACAGACTACCAGGCGAAGGAAACTATGACATCAGCGCTCTGAAAGAAACCACTGGAATGAATCTCCTGAGTCTGACCCACCTATTGGAGGTCGGTGCCTGAACTGTGCTGCCTTGCACTCTCACTGCAAACAGGGAGCTCAGAAAGGTGCCCCAAAGCAGGATCCCACTCTCACTGCCCCGAACATTCACGTCTCACACACACGCACGCACGCACACACACACACACAGTGATTGACCCTGACAACCTCACCTACACTCTCACCCCGGGAGAGATCTATCCGCACTCCCTCAGCCTGCCACGCCATCTTGCCAGCATGCAGCTCCCAAAGAGAGGCCCCAGCCAGGCTGCCCCTGCTCTTTCCTTGCTCCGAGAATACATTTCTTTTGCAAGTTGTAACCTCAGGCCAATAATTGCTTGCCTTACCTTGCTCAACATGCATCTATTCATCCCCGTGTTAAGAACATTCACGATCTCTTCCTCTCAGGAAGGAATTCCCAAAGACACTCAGCTCCTTTTCGGGCAAAATTCTCTCCACCTTTACCTCAGCTGAGTGACCTTTTACTTTTCAGTAGTTCTCGGAGCATTGCCTCCATATCCATCCTGTCAAGGCTTCCAGGATTCTATACGTTGCAAGCAAGTTGACTCCTACTCTTCTGAATTCCCAACAGTGCAGTAGCTCCGCACCAACACATCCCTCTATTCAGCTCAGACACACAGACACACACACACACACACACACACACACACACACACTCACACTCAGTCGGCGTGGGTTTCCTCCCACAGTCCAAAGTTGTGCAGGTTAGGTCATTTGGCCAAGCTAAATTGTCCCATTGATTGGAGGATTAGGCATGGGAAATGCAGGGTTACTGGGGTAGGGGAGTTGGGGGTTCGGGTGGGATGCGCTAAGGAAGATTGGTATGGACTCCACGGGCTAAATGGCTTCATCGAGTCCCTACAGAATGGAAACAGACCCTTCAGCCCAACAAGTCCACAATGACCCTCAGAGCGTCCCACCCAGACCCATCCCCCTTTAATCCACCTAATCTACACGCCCCTGGGCGTTACAGGGAAATTAGCACGGCCAATCCACTCTAACATGCGCATGTTTGCCCTGTGGGAGGAAACCCGCACAGACACGGGGAGAATGTGCAAACTCCACACAGACAGTCGCCCGATAGTGGGATTGAACCCAGGTCCATGGCGCTGTGAGGCTGCAGCGCGAACCACTGAGACACTGTGCCGAATCCAAACTGTAGGGACGCTACACAAGTCACTCCCTGAAGCTAATTTAACATTCATCCCCACTCACACTGGGTGAAGGCAATTCTGTTGAATTCCCCAGCATTTTTAACAAGGGATTTTCTGAAAATAACAGTTCGCATCTCACACAGAAGTGGAAACATCTTATCAAGGTCTTACACAACAAACCTTTCCATCCATTCAGTATGTTCTATTAGCTCACCCTTAGTTGTCGTTTTATGATCTACTTGAGGGGGGAAAAAAGGGGAATAAATTTCTGACGGACCTTTCATAGTCTCAAGGCAGACAGCCAATCGTAAACTTAAGGGAAGATAAACAAGGCAGGCGTTGAGCAAAGTGCAACAAATTGCCACACACATTGCTGGGAAAACAGCTAAGATTTGCTATTTTCGGAAGGTAGGATCGAGGTGCGTAGAAAGAGATATCCTTTGGTCTCTTCCAGTAGTGGGCCTGGGAACACACCAGGCCTCTTGTGAGATAGGATCTAGGTTTACTGACTCATCCAGAAAGTGGCCCCTCCGACGGCGCGGTGCTCCCTCGGCGCTGGCCCTCCGACGGCGCGGCGCTCCCTCGGCACTCACGCTCTGTTGGCTGCGTTGGACGGGGTGCCTCATTGGCAGAGGATGTGATGTTTAAGTAATCTGGTGCAAATGAAGTGCAGGTAACTGCGAATTAACCAGATCCCATCACGGTGAAATATGGTATTCCGGTCCATACCTCCTGGCTACAGCCACATTGTGCAGCGTGTCATGCTGCACGTTTGGATGGGGGGCGGGGGGTGGTGTGGGTCGGGCAGAGGGTGGGCATTGGCTGATTTGTACTTGCTCGAAATCATGATCATGCTGATCGTAAATGATATAACCCTGTGGCCAGGCCCGCTTAACACAGGCTGGGGTGAAAGGATTGGCTCTCTCTAAAGTACGCACCCCAGAGAGAGGGATGGGGGTGTGGAGGCAGATGATGTGGGGGGGGGGGGGAGACGGAGGGAGTGAAAGGGAGATTGGGCAAAGAGACAGAGAGAGGCAGAGACACAGAAAAAGCAGGAAAGAGAGAGGGACATCAGCTCTAAGGCAGCGTACAAGGTAGATCTGCGAGCTGTTTGGGAAGAGATGCTGTCTCATCTACAATACGCGAACCCACTCGCACAAACACTCCGAGATCCCGCTGGCACCTTCCCAGAACACGCCGGGACCCTTGCCCCCACCCCATTGCAACGGGTTGGCCAGAAACACAGCACGCAAGGAACGAGTTCGCATCACAACCCCACCTCCCCAGCCAATGTCGACTGAATCCCAACGCCAGGAAACCTGAGGGGCACCGCCGCGGACATGCCAGGTGAGTGAGCCTCTCAAAACGCAGCAGGCACTGTGCCAAGCAACAGAGGGCTGAAACAGCCTCGGAGGGCAGAACCTTTGCTGTTCCAACCGTGGGTGCCTGCGACTGAACAAACAGCCGGACTGAGGCCCTGACTAACGCCAGTAGGGCAGGAAATGCAAACAAATTTTTATTAAAATATCTGTCTCTCTGTGCCGCCTGATAACATAAAGGGCAGGGTGGGTGAGGTGGCGGGGCTGGTGGGGGTGGGGGAGGGGGGTGCCTGGTAACGCTGCGGGTTGGGAGGGTCAGGGCGTTTCACTGCAACAAGTGGCCAATTGTACCGTTATAGCCATATTATTCAAATCACTGTTCCTGAAACAAGGAGCTCACTGAGGACTAAATTAGGCCTGGAAAGTGCAACGAAAATAAACCCACAGTCCCCACGACATAACTTTCCTCCCGGCTGAACAATGATTTCCTGACCAATACAGCAGGACTCAGGGACAGCCACAGGGACAGGGACGGGCCCAGGACTCAGGGCAGACTGGGGACCCAGGCCTGAACAAATCCCAGGAGTGCCAGGGGTGCAGTGCGCTGGGCTGGGACAGTGTGGGGGAAGAGGGGGAGGACGTTTTCATCCAGGACAGGTGGAATGCCTGTAATGGGGGAGACCGATTTCCATCATTAATCGTTCCCCACTACTTGCAGTGAGGGCATCAGTAATCTCCCACTGCAGAGGTTTAAGGCCGCCAGCCAGAATGGGGCCACGAGACGAATCGCTTCCTTGTCTAAGGGTCAGCGCTGAGGGAGGCGATGCGCTGTCCAAGAGTCAGCGCCGGGGGAGAGCGCCATGCTGTCCGAGGGTCAGCGCCCCAGGGGGGAGGCACCGCGCTGTCTGAGGGTCAGTGTCGGGGGGAGGCGCCGTGCTGTCGGAGGGTCGGCGCTGGGGGAGGGCCGCGCTGTCTGGAGGGCCATGGCCACACTTTCAGATAAGACCTCAAACCGTGACTGTGTCTAACTTCTCAAATGAATGCAGAATTACGAACATCTGTTGGTACTAGCTCAGGTGAGCTGTCACTCCGCTGCTACAGTGCTCCACAGCCAATGTTTATCTAAATAACATGAACACAAAAGGATCAGATCTCTGGATACCACCGTTTGTCCGGTTACGGCAGGACACAAACTGGGGCATACCGACACAGGAGTATTTCAAGGTTATACAGAGATCCACAGGTCGCTTTATCATTTTAAACATGCTCGCAGCTCAGCACTGACTCCCAGTGAATGCCGTACATAAATTTTAATATTCCCATTCTAACACTGCCCCTCCTCCAGCCCAAAAACCCTCAAATTTGTCTGAACCAGAAGCAGCCATTCAACCCTTCAAACACATTCCATCGTTCAATGAAACAACAGCTGATCTGTCCACCCATCTCACCTTGTTTCCTACCACTACATACCCTAACCAAATGGCAATCCATCAACTCAAGGTGTGGAATTTTCAATTGGGGAGGGGGCTGATGGAAGAGAGAGAGAGGTATGTGTTCCCCGAATGTGCGGAATTATTTCCAGACATCATGCCTGAGGGGCCTGGCTCGAGTTTTGATTCCATTCCTTTGTTCTAGACTTGCCCCTCTCCATATGAGGAAATCGTTCCTCTCTATCAATCCAATCAAATCCTTTAATCATAGTAAATGCCGCAATTATGACGCCCCTCAGGCTCGCAACTCTAGAGATTGCAAAGCAAGTCTCAGCAACCTTTCCTCCAGATTTAACCCCTTTGATACCCTGCAGGACTCTGGTGACCCAAACACATCTGGGTTGGTTTGCAATGTCTGTTTCCTACAGTTCGCCACTGTGCTGTCAGAGGGTCAGCGCCGAGGGAGCGCCGCATTGCTGGTGGATGAGGGATGACCAACAGATTTCCAGAATTATGCAAGCAATTCTCAATTTGTTTTTCCACTCCCAATTTCACGTGCTCAATTTTCTTCTCTGCAGTGATCGAAGCAGGACTTTCTCCTGCCTGGGGCCTGAGGTCTCACACTCCCTCCCTGAATCTCTGACTCTCCTCCTTTAAGATGCTCTTTTGAAACCTTCCTCATCCATTAAATTCCACCCACCGCTGCTAACATCTCCAATGTGGCTTCACATCCAACTTAGTCGCTCTCGCTGTGTCACTGCTTTGGGGGAATTTGACAGAGTTGGTTCTCTGCTGCGAATCCAAGATGGTCCCAAAAGCCCCAAAATACAAAGTGAATCCCCACGCGCCTGGGAATGTGTTATTCAACTCGGAGGCTGAGGGGGGAACCTTACAAAGCCTTGTAAAATCACGAGAGAGGGTAAATATCTAAGCTCCTTTTCCTTGGAGTAGATGGGTCCAAAAGTAGAGGGGCGTAGGTTTAAGGTGAGAGGGGTAAGATTTAAAAGGGACCTGAAGGGCAACTTTTTCATACAGAGGGTGGTGCGTGTATGGAATGAGCTGCTTGAGGCTGGTACAATTACAACATTTAAAAGGCATCTGGGTGGAGATGTGAATAGGAAGGGTTTAGACAGACATAGGCCAAATGGGACTCACTGGGTTTAGGACACGTGGTTGGCCCAAATTTAGGGCTCTGTTTCTGTGCTGTACATCTCTATGAGTCTATAACAGCTCCTCGCGTGCTGAGGCCTGACGTTGGAGGGGGGAGAACAAGGGGAAATGCAAACAGCAAGCCTGGCTCCCACGGCGTAGCAAACCCTCCCAAATTGTGACATTGTTGCTGGGCAGAAACTCCACCCTGAAATTGCATAGTCGGTGTCCCTATGGTGCATGGTAGGTTCAGCAGCTCAGGAAGGCAGCCCACTCCCACCTCCTCCAAAGGCAATTCGGCAAAGTTAATCAGGTTGCCATTGCAGACAGGTCCTGGGAGGCTAACGTAGCACGCAGGAACCCAATCCACAACACAACGGACTCTGTCTCAGCTAAAGGTCAGGCCAAAGACGTGCAGCTAAGGCAGATTGGCAATGACAAATTGTCCAGCAGGGGTTTTTACTAACATTCATGCAAAGGCTGAGGGCATCGCTGGCCAGGCAGCATTTATTGTCCATCCCTAATTGCCCAGAGGATAGGTAAGAGTCAACCACACATCGCTGCGGGTCTGGAGTCACACGTAGGCTAGACTAGGTGAGGATGGCAGCTTCCTTCCCTAAAGGGTAGTAGTGAACCAGATGGCTTTCTCCAACAATCGACAATGGATTCATGGCCAGCGTTAGACTCTTAACTCCCAATTTTTGTTTGACTGAATTCAAATTCCCACCATCTACCGTGGTGGGATTCGAAGCTGGGATCCCAGATCATTGCCTGGCTCTCTGCGTTGACAGTCTCAAGTTAATACCACTAGCCGATGCCTCCCACTGGAGCTAGAAGAGTGGGGCAGGCAGAAGGCATACGGGAGTGGGGTAGGGGAGAGGGGGGGGGGGGGGGGTCATTTTCAGAGGGTCAGTGCGAACTCAAATGGCTTCTGCCTGGCCATAAGAATTCTATGATTCAATGAATGCAGCCACATTGTATGTTAGTTAACACTGAGGGACAATCAGCCACCGGGGACAGAAACTCAGCCACCTCGGAAACAATCTTTAAGGTGATCGGGACAATACAGCACCCACTCTCTCTGCAGATTCAATGTCCACATTTGAGAAAAACAAAAATAAACGCTGGCTTCGTCAGCCACACCCACGAATGAGTTTATCGTCTAAACATTTGGAGACGGGTATTTGCCCAAGCTCCAAATTACCGTGACCATACTCAAACGGTGAGCTTGCTGTGTGCCACGCTCTCCAAAGATGCAGTCACTCAGCCCAGCCTCATCACCACAGCTACCACACACACGCACACACCCCCCCCCACACACAATCCCTTACACACGCGTGCACACACAAATCCACGCATGCAACCCTCCCACCACACACACACACATGCGCACGCACACACAACCCCTGCACACACAATCCCCCCCCCACCCCACCCACACACACACACACACACACACAAACAAACAAACAATGAAAAGTCCACGGAGGAAGAGGCCATTCGGCCCAGCTCAACCCCCTCACTGCTGCTTTTTCGGGGGTGCAAAATACCCTTGATATTTCCTCCCTGGCGCTGCTCATGATGTCCAGTATTTCACACTCCTCCTCAAACACCACCCAGCACACCCCCCCGCTATTCACTGGCCCCCAGGGCATGTAGTTACTGACCCCACCCCAAGACACCGGGTAATTGCTGACCTCCCCCCTGCACCCCCCACAACAAGGCAGACACCGGGTAATTACTGACCCCCCCCCCAACAAGGCGGACACTGGGTAATTACTGACCCCCCCCCCCCCCCCACCAACAAGGCAGACTCCGGGTAATTACTGACCCACCCCAAGGCAGACACTGGGCAATTACTGATCTCATTCCCTCCGGAAAGACATATGCTGTATGTTCATTCACCTACCACCCCCACCACCAAACCGCCCCGCCCTCAAAGGCTGACAGACCCTGCGTCATCATTGAGAATGGTACCTTCGCTCGCCTCCTCAGTCATTGATCAGCCTGACTGGTCCCTCAATCAAGCCCCTTCTCATCCTATTTATAACACTCCATTGGATACTTGCCCCGCCCCTCCTGCCCCCCACCCCGTCCCTACTCTGACTACTGACTTTCCTGCTCAACTTTTTTCTGCGTCCCCTCTCTGCCAGCTTCATTTCTAACTTCACCTTTGCTGTTATTAATTGCACCTCTCAGCAACATCAGACAGGCTCCAGCTTAAGTAGCATCTCCTCCATCACAAACTGGTGGAAGAGACAGGAGGAACTGCAGGTGTTGGAGAAACTGGGATAAACAAGGCGTGGAGCTGAGTGAACACAGCAGGCCAAGAGGCTTCAGAGGAGCAAGGCGGCTGACGTTTCGGAAAATGAAGAAGGGTCTAGACCCGAAACGTCAGCCTTCCTGCTCCTCTGATGCTGCTTAGCCTGCTGTGTTCATCCAGCTCTACACCTTGTCATCTCAGAACCTCTTGGAAGACTGGTTGAGGCCACTCCAGCCTCCTCTACCCTCATCTCTACATTCTGTGGCAACACAGACCCAGGCCAGAGTGGAAATCACGGCCTAAAGAATTTCCATCTGCCTTCCACCATTGTCGACCTGCTCCTGGGATGGACACTTGAAAGGGCAGGGCCGGGATTATGGGTTGAGGGCTGGGAAATGGGATTGGAATAGACAGACGCCTAACGATCAACTCGGACAGTGAGTATTCCAGACAGACACAGAGTGTTCACTGACCCCCACCCCAAGGGGGCCTATTGCTGCCCTGGGAATCCCTGTGACTGGACGACTCATCTCCGAGACGGGACACAGAAGGTGCGAGATGGCGCAATAAAATTCGAGGTTGCCTTCGTTTCTGGATGCTGTCCTGTCGAGCCCCCTGCAGTTAGGCCACTATAAACTCCAACTCATCTAAATCAACCTGTCCTCTGTGGCACCAACTAAGTCCAGCGGCCGTCCTGTGCCCGCTGCCGCCATCTGCTTTGGTGACATCTCAATCGCAAAACTCTCAGCCTTACTTCCACATTGCCATGCCTGGCCCACCTCCGTGACCATCTCCAGCATCATAGCTCCCCCCTCCTCCGATCTATCCTGTCGGCCAAATTTGGCCTCCCAGTCATCTCCAGTTGTGCGGACTCCAAACTCCAGAATTGATTTCCTGGATCTCTCCCCCTCTGTCTCCTTCTTCAAGATGCTCCTTCAGACCTACCTCTCTGACCAAGCTCGAGCAAAGATTTCTTTTTCGGTGGCTCGATGCAGATTATGCCAAGCACAACGTTCAGCACCATTGGTCACTCCTCAGATACTGAAGCAGTCTGTGTTCACATGCTACAAGATCTGGACAATATCCAGCCTCACTGTGAAAAGTGGCAAGTGGCATTCGCGCCACACAAATGCCAGGCTATGACCATCTCCAATAAGAGACTATGTAAACACCGCCCCTTGACATTCAATGGTGTTACCATCACTGAATCCCCCACTATCAACACCCTGGGGATTACCATTGACCAGAATCTTACTGGACTCACCACATTCACAGAGTGACTACAAGAGCAGGTCAGAGGCTACAAATGCTGTAGTAACTCACCTCCTGACTCCCCCAAAGCCTGCCCCACCATCAATAAGGTACAAGTCAGGAGTGGGATGGGATACTCCCCACTTGCCCCTGGATGGGGGCAGCCCCAACAACACTCAAGAAGCTCGACACCATTCAGGACAAAGCAGCCCCCGCTCGATTGGCACCACATCCACAAACATCCCACTCCCTCCCCCCACCGACGTTCAGTCCACATGCTGCTACTATCTATAAGATGCACTGCAGAAATTCACCAAATATCCTTAGGTATTACCTTCCGAACCCATGACCACTTCCATCTAGAAAGGACAAGGGGCAGCAGACACATGGGAACAACAGCCCCCTGCAAGCTCCCCTCCAAGCCACTCCCCATCCTGACTTGGAAATGCGTCGCCGTCTCTTCACAGTCGCTGGGTCAGAATCCTGGAATTTCCTCCCTCAGGGGCAATGTGGGACAACCCACAGCAGGTGGACTGCAGTGGTTCAAGAAGGTAGCTCACCCCCACCTTCTCAAGGGGGGGGCAATAAATGCTGGGCTGAGCCAGCGACGCCCACATCCCACAAATGATTTTTTTAGAAGTGAAGATTTGACAGAGAGCTTTGGGGTATGTGCATGGTAAATGTAGGCCTGAGATGCTCTAGTCTCAACAAGATGATAGAACAGTACAGAACAGAGGCAGCCACTTGGCCCACCATCTCTCTCCTCCCTTCACTCCTTCTGCTTCTCCAGCGTTGCCCTGCTACACTTCAGACTTTAAAATCAATTGCCTTCTGCAATCACAACTCGCTACACGGATTCAACATTTCACCTCTGGCTCCTCAGTCGACTTTCTCCAACCCGCTGCCTCCCATCCCTCACGCCACAGCTTCCTAAATGTTTGGTCTGTCAAAATCCCCTCACGGCTTTGAACGCTCAAACTGCCCACGTCCTCTGCTCCAAGTGCAACATTCCCAGCTGACGCGATCTCTGGCCCATCATCTCCAGGACCACTCTGGGAAACTCCTCCTCCGCGTCCTCCCCGAGGCCTCAACATCCTTCCTAAAGTGCAGTGCCCAGAGCTGGACACAATACTTCAGCTGGGGCCGAACCAGGGATTATTAAAAACGCTTTGAATCACTTCCTTGCCTTCGTGCTCCGCGCTCGTATTCATAAAACGGGGTGCCGTGCACACTGGCTTCTCTGAAAACTGGCTTCGCAGCTCATCCTGTCGTCTTCAGTGATGTGTGTACAAACAACCTGAAGGACTCTGTGCACTTGAACCACCCTTCAAGCTGTTCCACTTTGCTCCTAGTGCCTCTCCGCACCCTCCTGAGCGAAGCTGGGTCAGCTCCCTGCCTTAAGTTTCACCTGCTTCGAAATGTCAGAAACAGGAGCACACCCATTCGGCCCATCAAGCCTGCTCCACCATTCTACCCCAATGCCATTTTCCTGCCCTATCCCCATCGCATCTCTCGAGAGCTTTAATATCCACAAATCTATTAACCGCTGAGCTCTGAGGAGAATTCCAAAGACTCTACACCCTCAGTGAGGTAACCCTGCGCCATCGCTGTCCTAAAAGGTCTGTCTTACTTTCAAGATTCAGTCAGAGGATGGGCGTGCCACTGGCTAAGACCAGACTTTCTTGGCCAGGCTGCAGTTAAAGGTCAATCACTTTGCCGTGGGTCTGGAGTCACCTAGACCTGTTAAGGATGGCAGTTTCCTTCTCTAAAGGGCATTAGTGAACCACAGCAGGTTCCTTTACCCTCTGACAATCAACAAAAGTTTCAAGCTCACTCTTAATTCCACATTCTTTGCTGAATGCAAATTCCATGATCTGCTACGGTAGGCTTCGAACCCAGGAACCCAGAACACTACCTAGGTCTCTGGATCAACGGGCCAGTGATAATACCACTAGGCCAGCACTTCCCCACCTGTGCTAAGGCTGGGCTTCCTGGCTCAATGGTGCAATCTGGAGGAGAGTAATAGGAGCAGAGAGACCTCAGGGTTCAGAGGCAGGATTCTCTGAAGGTACTCGGGCAAGTTAAGGTGGTTTGGGTTTATAAGCAGTAGCATAGAGTATAAAAGCAGGGAAGTGAAGGTACCTCTATCGCTACAAGCCATTGGACTGACCACATCTGGAGTACCATGTTCGGTTCCAGGAAGGGTGTTAAAGAATTCAAAGGGAATTTCCTCAAATGATCCCAGGAACGAGAGATTGTAAGTCCAAGGAAAGATTAGAGGGGTTGGGCTGATTCTCCTCCGAGCAGAGAAGATTAGGAAGCAACCTCGCTGAAGAGATCTCAACCATAAACAGTTGGTCAGGGTAAGGAAGGACATTCTGTTTCCACACAGTTGGATGCTTCACAATTTCAGTATTGTCAGCAAGAGAGCCGGGCATGAGTGAGGTGAAACTTGATCACTCTGAGAGCTGTTTGGGGATTTGGGAATGCGCTGCCTGGAGGAGTGGTGGAGGAGGATTCCAGAGAAGGTTTCAGAAGAGAGCAGGATATGTATTTAATAGTGATGGAGTTACAGGCTGTGTAGATAGGGCTGGAGAATGGGACTGGCTGGGTAGTTCCTACATATGGGTCCTACAGTACAGGCAGGATCCGCCGAACGGTCTCCTTTCGCACGGTAAAAGTTCCATGATTCTGGACAGATCGGTCAGCTGAGCGGGGAGGTGGGGTGTGGGGGTGGGGTGTTGTTCAGCACCTACATCGACCCTGTGTCCCTGAAGGAGTTTTGTCATTGTTCTAAACTCCAGGAAGTGACAAATAGCTCAGTCTCCCCATAGGTCAGTGCACCCATCCCAGGGATCAACCTCCTTCTGCCTCCAGCCCCAACCACAGCGCGGCTCACCATTTCGAGGACTGACAACTATCGGCAGCTCCTCAGCAAGAGCAAGGGCCCCACGAGAGACAGAAAGAGACATACAGAGAAACATACAGAGAGACAGAGACAGAGAGAGATAGAGAGACACATAGACAGAGAGAGAGAGACTGAGACACAGTGACAGAGAGAGAGACAGAGACAGAGACAGGCAGAAGAGATAGAGAGACACATAGATAGAGAGAGAGACAGAGAGAGAGAGACAGACAGAGACACAGTGACAGAGAGAGAGACAGAGAAAGAGAGAGACACAGAGACAGGCAGAAGAGATAGAGAGACACATAGATAGAGAGAGACAGACAGAGAGAGAGAGACAGACAGAGAGAGGCAGAGACAGAGAAAGAGAGAGACACATAGATAGAGAGAGACAAAGAGAGAGAGAGACAGACAGACAGAGAGAGACAGAGACACAGTGACAGAGAGAGAGAGAGACAGGCAGAGACAGAGAAAGAGAGAGACACAGGGAGAGAGAGAGAGAGACACAGGGAGAGAGAGAGAGACACAGGGGGAGAGAGAGAGAGACACAGGGGGAGAGAGAGAGAGACACAGGGGGAGAGAGAGAGAGAGACACAGGGGGAGAGAGAGAGAGACACAGGGGGAGAGAGAGAGAGACACAGGGGGAGAGAGACAGACACAGGGAGAGAGAGAGCGAGACAGGGAGAGAGAGAGCGAGACAGGGAGAGAGAGAGCGAGACAGGGAGAGAGAGAGCGAGACAGGGAGAGAGAGAGCGAGACAGGGAGAGAGAGAGCGAGACAGGGAGAGAGCGAGACAGGGAGAGAGCGAGACAGGGAGAGAGCGAGACAGGGAGAGAGCAGGTGCGCGAGAGATAGTGATAGAGACACAGGCAGACAGAGAGTGAGTGAGAGGGAGGCAGAGACACAGACAGAGGCACAGAGGCAGAGAGAGAGAGACAGACAGACAGAGGCATAGACACAGAGAGACAGCGAGAGAGACAGACAGAGAGAAAATGAGAGGCTGGGGGGAGAACGGCTATCGTAATTATTCCAATTCCACGGGACTGGTGAGCCCAAAACATCAGTTCACAGGCCCCCTTGGGGGTCTCCCGAACCCGGTTCGGGAAGCCCCGCCCTACAGCAAGCGAACACGTCCGTCCCTCGGACAAGGTCGACAGTGTGTCTGCCCATACCCCCTCGGGGCTCAAGATCGCTGGAAGCTGACAGGGCAGGTCAATAATGGGGGTCTTACAAGACGTTTTGGATGCCTACCCTCAGGAGTTGAGGCCGCAGAAGGCAAAAGCAGGGGGCTTGTGCCAAATTGCTGGTGAGGCCGTGGCCAGTTGTGGTCACTGCATTACGGTGGGGGGATGTGACTGCACTAGAGAGTGCAGAGGAGACTCAACAGAATTATGCAGATGGATTGGAGGGGCTGGGGTTGTTCTCCAGTGAAGGTTGGGGGTGGGGGGGGGGGGGGGGGGAGTGCCTCTGACTGAGGTGTACGAAGATTATGAGGGGCACACGCGCGGTAGATGAAAAGGCAAATTTTCTATTAGCACAGGGGTCAATAATTAGGGGGCCACAGGTTGAAGGTGAAAGTTCGGGGGATTTCTTTCCATTCAGAGGCTAACGGGTATCTGGAACTCCCTGCCTGAAAGAGCAGTAGCATCAGAATCTATCCTAAAATTTCATCAGTGGCCCAAAATGTCCTCAGACCTTTGTTAACTGGAGGACTGTTACCAGGGGGTCCACAAGGATCGGTACTGGGTCCACCGGCTCATCCTTCATATAAACGATTTAGACATGAACATAGGAAGTATGGTTAGTAAGTCTGCAGATGACGCTAAAATAGGTGTAATGGACAGTGAAGAAAGTTACCTCAGAGATCAACAGGACCTTGTTTAGATGGGCCGAGGGGTGGCAGATGGAGTTTAATTTAAATAAATGCGAGGTTGGAAAGGTAAATCAGGGCAGGACTTATACACTTCATGGGAAGGTCCTGGGGAGTGTTGATGAACAAAGAGACCTTGGCGTGCAGGTTCATAGTTCCTTGGAAGTGGAGTTGCAGGTAGACGGGGCAGAGAAGGTGGTGTTCGGTACGCTCAGCTTTATTGGTTCAGTGCGTTGAGCATGGGAGTTGGGAAGGTCATGTTGTGGCTGTGCAGGACAATAATTAGGGCCATTTTTGGAATACTGCTTTCAATTCTGGTCTCCCTGCTACAGGAAGGATGTTATGAAACTTGAAAGGGTTCAGAAAAGATTTACAAGGATGTTGCTGGGATTATGGTGTTTGTGCTACAGGGAGGGGGTGAATAGGCTGGGGCTACTTTTCCCCAGAGCATCAGAGACTGAGGGGTGAGCTTATATAGGTTTTATATAATCGTGAGGGGCTGAGACAGGGTAAATGGACCAAGTCTTTTCCTCGGGGTTGGGGGGGAATCCACAACTAGAGGGGCACAGGTTTAAGACGAGGGGAAAAGATTTAAAAGGGATCTGAGGGGCAATTTTTTTCACAGAGGGTGGAGCATGTATGGAACAAGCTGTCAGAGGAAGTGGTGGGGGCTGGTACAGTTACAGCATTTAAAAGGCATCTGGGTGGGTACCTGAATAGGAAGCATTTAAAGGGATCTGGGCAATGTTAAGAAACAGGACTAGATTTATTTAGGATATCTAGTCAGCATGGATGCGTTGGACCGAAGGGTCTCTTTCTGAGTTGTATATCTCTACGACTCGCATGAACGCAAATGGCCGAATGGTCCCCTTTTGTGCTATAAATGTCCAAGGTCATCCCTCGTGTTGTCTGCCTCAGCACTGGCAACATTTCTGCATTTATATATCATCCTCATGAAGTGTGAAATAATGGTGTTGTATATTTAGGTCATTAATACATTTCCAAAAGCTTCCAGACCAAGGGAAGAACCTTGTTAAACCACCCTCCATTAAAAACACTGCCGGCCCACAATCTTCTGGCTTCAGTTTGTTGGCCAACTCTCACCCACACAGCCACCGTCCTTTTAACCAAGCATCAACTTGGCAATCGTTTGATTATATGACACTCCAGTGACCTTGCGAGGCTGTAACTCGCTCCACTGTGCAGCTAGATACACAAACACAGCCTCAAAGACAACACGAGGCTAAAAGTCTCATTTTCCTGTGTCCCCTCTCCGCCTCTCCCTTCCACTCACATTCCTGTGATCTTGCTCATACTCCGTATCCCTCTTGCACTTCTCTTTGCGTTCTCCACCCACATGCCCTCACTCCTGCCTCTGAAAATCTTCTAACATGCCTCCAGCCACCATCCCTATGGATCTCCATGTCTGCTACTTTCTCTCACTCCTTCCTTAATCGCTTTCATTTCCTTTTGTGTCCCTCAGTTTGCCCCTTCCCTCGCCCTCCATGGCTCTCTCCCGCTGCACCTCTCACCCCCAACTCCCTCCGTGTGTCTCTCCCCTCTCCCTCTCCATCTCCATCTCTGTTCATCACTCAGTCGAGGTTTCTTTCTCCCTCCCCCTTTCTCTCTCTCTCTCTCTCTCTCTCGCTCTCTTCACTTCCCCCTTTCCAGGTCACTCCCACGACCTCAGCACTAATTACAGTGGATCACTGCAGCTCAGCAGGAAGGTGATTGTGTGAAAGTGAGCCCTGAGTCAGCAGACCATGATACCGCTGTGCCTGCTTGGGACCAGTCACTGCCACTCTTAATCACAGGCAAAAAGCAAGACCCCACAACAAACATCGCACACAGAGCTTACAACAACTAACTCTCACCTTGCTTCTTCCCGAAACAACCCTCCAACACCAAATCAATCACAATTTAAAAGTAAGTTGGATAGCTATTCGACTCTGACATGCATCACAGCCGTGACCAGTTGTCTGGGCCACTGCTTTAATTGCACAAGTAATTCTGGATCAAGAGGTGGGCAGCATGGCGCTCCCTCAGCACTGACCCTCAGAAGGGTCCCTTTCCAAACACAATGAAAGACAAGTTCTGAGATGATGGCTTAGGAATGTGAAAAGATCGAGATGTGAGATGTTGCCCCTTAAGTTATTGAGTCCTCAATACATGACAATATTTTTAAAATGAGAGGGACCTGAGGAGCAACTTTTGCCCAGAGAGAGTCGTTTATGTGTGGAATGAGCTGTGAGACAAAGTGGTAAATGCAGGTACATTTAAAAGGCATTTGGACTGGCACATGGATTGGAAAGGTTAACAGGGATATGGGCCAAATGCAGGCAAATGGGACTATTCTCGTTTGGGAAACCTGGTTATCATTGACGAGTTAAACTGAAGGGTCTGTTTACATGCTGCATGACTCTATGACTGCAAGCAGGTGAAAGCTTGTGCCCCCCCAAGAGAGTTCGGATCCTGCTTGCACAGGGAGTGGTCAGTGTGAATAGGATCAGCGAATCTGACGTTAACTCTGTTTTCTCCTTCACAGATGCTGCTGGACCTGCCGAGCTTTAACGCACCACCCTGCTCCCCAGCCAACAACTGTATCTCAGGCTTGCTGCAGTGTTCCAGCGAAGCCCAACACAAGCTGGAGGAACAACAGATCAAGCAGCTTTCCTGCTCCTCTGACGCTGCTTGGCCTGCTGTGTTCATCCAGCTCCACACCCTGCCATCTCAGATTCTCCAGCATCGGCAGTTCATACTATCTCTGGAGGAACAACACCTCATTTTCCGCTTGGGGACCCTACAGCCTTCCAGCCTCAATATTGAGTTCAATAATCTTAAGGCCTAAACTATTTGAGGGGGAGGCTGGATAGACAGATGAAGGAAGGAGGAATTTAAGGATATGATGATGGAGAGAGACAAAGAGGGGTCTGACTTAGAGTAGGGCTACCTGCATGGAGACCATGACCCGTGGCACTGATTCAATCTGACGTGGAGGTGTGACACAGTGGGCAGCGTTCACATGTCTCAGAGAGGCTGCAAGTTCAGGTCACACTCCAGATCGTGACTAACTGAAAACGGGCATTCGTGACATATCTACACAAGCTGCATGTCGACACTCCAATCCTTCCGAGTATAGACGTGGAAAACATAGAACAATACTGCGCAGAACAGGCCCTTCGACCCTCGATGTTGCACCGACCTGTGAACTAATCTAAGCCCATCCCCCTACACTATCCCATCATAAACCAAACGGCATGCACTAAGGGCGGGAGAGACAGCTGGTCAACCAAGAGATGGAGACTCTAGCATCGTTCTCCGCGGCTCTGTGCAAGAACGCGCGTGTGCCAAGCGCATGGTTGCCACAGTAACTTGACGCTCTCACAGCGGAGGGTACCACATCCACCAATTCAGCCTGATCTCACAGTAACACTGGGAGATCAGGGCAAACAGCACAATTCACTTGGCAGCTCTCTGGAGGGGTGGGGAGGATGGCGGTGACTGAGTTCGCTTTTTTTTAATTCTCTAGATGAACTGATAACAGCAACAGGCTCAGTGTTTGCAGAGTCTGCAGTTTATCGGCTTTCAAGCTGTAATTTCCCCTGAAGGTCAGAAGGTCCCGGGGGAGGGGTTCGGTATGTGATCTATATAAAATATATATTTTATTTGTGTGTGTATATAATAGATACATACACAAACACACAATATATATGCACGCGCACACACATACGATTTACACACACACACAATATATATGCACACTTACACATGATACACACACACACGTGCATGTGAGGGAGAGTGCAAGAGCGTATGAGACTGCAGTGTGCGCAAGTGTGAGCACAAGTGTGCGCGTGCACGAGCGTACACATATTTGGAGCCGTATTTGCAAATTTGAGCCTTCAGCTTGCGTTTTGCTACAGTTCAGCAGGCGGCCATTCAACCCACCCTCTGTCAGAATTCTTTCTGCCTCTCTCCTGCCCCCCTCTGCCCCCACCACGCCCTGTCCCACCAAATCGCTAGAGGCCCGGCCAGCTCTCTCCAAAACCACTCCCCGCCTTCACCTCATTCCGCTTTGCGCGCACGCCCTCCGGTCCGCGGGATTCCCTCCAGTCCCTATCACCCTCTGGCACCAACACCTCCTGCCCTCCCCCGTGCAGTGGCGCTGAAAAACCTCACCAGAAGCCACTGGCCAGTCCATGTAACCCAGCAACATGGGCACAGGAATCTCACTTCAGCTTGTGCGCAGCGTTCACTTCCGAGTGTCTCTCGCAAGGGAGGGAAGAGAGAAACAGGGAAGAGAAAGATACCCAGAGAGGAACTAGAAAACTGCCTCAGTGCACTGAAAGCGGAGAAGAAATGGGCTGGGGGTGGAGTGGGCACTGCTATGGTGGGGAAGCTCGAGTTATTCATCTGTCCCACATCATAGAGTCATATGGCTAGGAAACACCCTTCAGCCCAACTCATCCATTCTGACCAGGATTCCCAAACTGAACTGGCCCCATTTACCATGTGTTTTTCCAAAGAATTTTTCCTTAGCGTCCCTACAGCGTGAAAACAGGCCCTTCAGCCCAACAAGTCCACACCGACCCTCAGAGCGCCCACCCAGACCCATCCTTCACAACCCACCTAAGCTACACATCCCTGGATGCTATGGGAAAGTTAGCATGGCCAATCCACGCTAATCAGCACATCTTTGGACTGTAGGAGAAACCCAAGCAGACACGGGGAGAATGTGCAAGCTCCCCACACAGACAGGTGCCCGAGGGTGGAATCGAACCCAGGATCCCTGGTGCTGAGGTGCAGCAGTGCTGATCACTGAGCCACCGCAAGTTTAGCCCATATCCCGCTGAACCCTTCTTACTTATGGACCTGTCCAAATGTCTTTTAAACATTGTAACTATACCTGCACTTATCACTTCCTCTGGTAGTTTGCTCCGTATACTCATCACTCTCTGGGTGAAAAAGTTGCCCCTCAGGTCCCCTCTCACCTTAAAGCTATGCCCTCTAGTTTTGAATTCCCCCACCCTTTGCTGTCCACCTTATCTATCAGCCTTATGATTTTATAAGCCTCTGTAAGGTCACTCCTCAATCTTATACGCTCCAGAAGAAAAATGTTCTAACCTATCCACCCTCTCCTCGTTACTCAAACCCTCTAGTTCCGGCAACATCCTTGTAAATTTTTTTCTGCACCCTGTTCCATTTAATAGTATCCTTTCCATGACAGGGTGACCGGAACTGTACACAGTAATTAAAAAGTGGCCTCACAGCCGCAACATGACTTCCCAGCTCCTATACAGGTGTTTCTGCCATAAAGCATGTTTTATTAACACAAATTGACTGTAACGCGACTGATGAAAAGTGCCCGCTGTTTGGATTATTTCATCTTTCTGTAGTACAGCAATTTCCCTATAACTTGATTTTCTGTAACACAATTTTCCACAGCACGAGGAAACACAAGAACGCAATTACTGCGTGTCACAGAAATATCTGTGCTCAGTGTCCTTTTCTATTGAGGGTGAGCATGCTAAACATCATCTTCACCCTGTCTACCTGTGGTACCACTTTGAAGGAACTATGCATCTGCACTCCTGGGTCTCGCTGTACAACAACGCTCCCCAGGACCCCACCATGAACTGCCCTTAACAAAGTGCAACATCTCACATTTATCTAAATTAACCTCCAGCCTCAACTCGTCAGGGCTGGGGCAAGGAGGCAAATTTTGAAATGGAGTACCAACTTAGACAGTATGGAAAGAGGGTGCTGACTGGCTGAACCATGGCTCATGTGGGGACCCGTTCACTGTCAACATCCTTGTCCCAGTGTCAAGTGACACCCTCTTTTCAAAGTTTACTTTCTAGTATCTCGGTCCCGATGAGTGAAGGACAAAAGCTCCAACTTTGTTCCCTTCCAGTAAGATTTACATTTACCAGTGAACGTTACATTTAACAAGTACTATAGGACTGCCTGGCAGAGGTGATGATCCCACAACTGCACCCCACGAGTCTCGTTTAAAATTGTGGGGTGACAGTTGTCACAGTTCAATAATAGTAATAGATTTACAGAGTCATACAGCGCAGAAACAGACCCATCGGTCCAACCAGTCCATGCCAACCATAATCCCAAAGTAAAGTAGTTCCACTGGGCTCCGCTCGGCCCATATCCCGCCAAACTTTTCCTTATTCATGTACTTATCCAAAAGCGTTCTAAATGCTGTGGCTGTTCCTGCACCCACCAGTCTCTCTGGACATTCATCCACACACAAATCACTCTCTCCGTTAAAAAGCTTGCCCCTCGTGTCTTTTTAAAAATCTTTCTCCTCTCACCTTACAAATGGTCTTGAAATCCCTCACCCTGGGGAAAAGACCATTCACCTTAACTACACCCTTCATAAACCTCAATAAGGTCACCCCTCAACCTCCTACGTTCCAGTGAAAAATGTCCCATCCTATCCAGCCTCTCCTTATAACGCAAACCCTCCATTCCCAGCAACATCCTGGTCAATCTCTTCTGAACCCTCTCCAGAAATAATATCCTTCCTATAACCAGGCGACCAGAACTGGCAACAGTATTCCAAAAGTGGCCTCACCTATGCCCTCTGCCAGGATTGTTCTGAATCTAGAGTGTTTCGGAAGGCCACGACCAAATTATTCGATAGTTCCATTATCCAGTTCCTATAATAACCTGGGATGGAGATAATCAGCCCCTGGAGAGTGACCAGTTTTGAGGCCTATTAATTACTTCAGTGTTTCTTTTTTTTTAAGACTGATACTAATCTGCATTTAGTCTGACCAAAGTGCTGAGCACCCCTCAGGAGCTGCTATGGTCAAACATAGCGTCAGCTCCTTAGAAATCAAGGAATTTAGCAAGCTTTAGCCAAGACCAGTCTGTCGAATCTCTCTTCCTAACTTAAAACTCTCCAACAAAGACTCCAACGTCAGTAAATCTCCTCTGCACCTTTTCCAGTGCTTCCATGTCTCTCCTACGACTCAGATTCCATAACTGAACACAACACTGTAGAGCTGTGGCCTGTGTCAACTAGACTCTGGACAGAAAAGAAATCGCACAGGATCCCTACATTATGGGAGCCACGCCTTTCAGGCCATTGAATCCACACCGCACCTCTGAAGATCGTCCCAACCAGAACATACCCGATCCCTGTGACCCTGCAGCTCCCCATGGCTAACCCCATATAACCTGCACATGCCTGGACGTTGTGGGCGATTTAGCCCGGCCAATCTACCTACGATGCACGTCCATCTACATCTTTGACTGGGAGGAAACCCACGCAGACGCAGGTAGAACATGCAAACTCCAAACAGACAGGGCGGAATCGAACATGGGTCTCTGGCGCCGTGAGGCAGCAGTGCTAACCGCTGAGCCACCGTGCTGCCCCAAACCAGGCTGCTTCCCGGAGGTGCCAAGAGGGGTGGGCGGACAAGCAGGCTCCAGAGGCTCTGCCAGTCTCACAGCCAACTTGGCTAACCCGACAAGGCACCCGGTTCGGCTCGACCCTCAAAAGCATGCCCGTCTACCTCTGCCACACACCCAACCCAATCCTCTCGCCGAAGGCCAGGCCAACGCATTAAAAGTGCGTTCATTCTGAATGTCAACAGGCAGGTACATGCACGGCAGCAGTGCACCATTTTAACTGCAGACCCTGGCTTATCAATCAGTTGTCCCAATAATTCCACGAACAACAGAACTCCCACCATTTGCCTCCAACTTGACGGTGCTGGGCGCACTCACACTGTGCCAGCTAACTTTCAGAATCAGTGGCCTGAGATACATTATTCCATCTCTCATTATCCACGTCACACAGCAGAGAAACAGGCCCTTCGGTCCGACCAGTCCAATCCCAAACTAAACTAGCCCCACCCTGCCTGCTCCTGGCCCATATCCCACCAAACTTTTCCTTATTCATGTAGTTATCCAAATGCGTTCTAAATGCTGTGGCTGTACCTGCACCCACCAGTCTCTCTGGACATTCATCCACACACAAATCACTCTCTCCGTTAAAAAGCTTGCCCCTCGTGTCTTTTTAAAAATCTTTCTCCTCGCACCTTACAAATGGTCTTGAAAAGCCCCACCCTTGGGTAACGATACCTGCCATTCACCTTGTCTGCACCCCTCATGATTTCATAAACCTCTATAAAGTCACTCCTCAGCCTCCTACACCCCAATGGAAAAGAGTCCCAGCCTCTCCTTATAACTCAAACCCCTCTAGTCCCAGCAACATCCTGGTAAATCTCTTCTGAACCCTCTCCAGTTTCATAATGTCCTTCCCATAACTGGGAGGCCAGAACTGGGCCCAGTGCTCCCAGAAGAGACCTCACCAATGTCCTGTACAACCTCAACATGACGTCCCAGCTCCTACACTCAAAGGTCTGAGCAAGGAAGGCAAGCGTGCTAAACACCTTCTTAACCCCCCTGTGTAAATGGGACGTAGATTTGAAAGAACTATGTACCGGAGCCCCTAGGTCTCTCTGTTCTACAACACTGCCCACAGCCTTCCTTTTAATTCTAAGTTCTGCTGTTGTTTGTTTTACCAAAGTGCAGTACCTCGCAGTAATGCAAATTCAACTCCATCTGCCGTTCCTCAGCCCATTGACCCAATCGATCAAGATCTCTTTACAATCTTAGACAATCTTCTTCACTGTCCACAAGCTGACTGTAAACAGCACGGCCCTTGCAGCGCTGTGCAATTTGCCAACAAATGACAAGTTGGCATTTCCCCGTTTAAGCCCACACTCTGCACCTTGTTTGCCAATCCTCCTACCTGTGCTACTTTCTTCCATTCACACCTACCCTGCTGATTAATCCATGGGGCATCTTGCCAAAAATATTTCGGAAATCCACGTACACTACACCTCCTGGCTCCCCTTTATCTAGCCCCTCACTGTATCCTCAAAAAACTCCAACAAATTTGTCAGCCAGGATTTCATTTCAGTAAAAGCAAATGTAATTATGTGTTAGTTTTTTTTAAAATTGTATTTTAAAAAAATTCCAGTAATTTTCTGAACAACTGACATGATGAATAGTTGGCTAGCTGTCTCTGTTTTCCCTCTGCCTCATTTCTAGGAAAATGGTGTAGCACTTGCCAAATCCCAAACCAACTAGACCATTCCTCAATCAAATGGATTTTGGAAAATTGTAAGTAGGCCATCTATTATCACACCCACTTCCGTGGGGTGGGGCGGCGGTGTCCACAGACCCATGTCCCATCACGGGGTGTGGGGTCACAGACACTGAACCAAAGCTGATGTTTCCTATCCTATTTCCCAGAATCCAGCCCCCTTGCCTCGTACGCTCATCCCTGAGATTAAACTGGGGCAGCAGTGGGTCACATCAGTGCCCTGAGAGCTGACCAAGTAGGTGAGGCGAAGAGTCATCAGCCAGGGAGCCCCGAAACTGATCCTGCAGATGTCACCCTGGACCTGGCTCGGATCATGCACACACAAAATACGGGATGACCTGACACATCAAAAGAAACACCACCGGCAGAGTAATAAAGATCAGGCAGTAATCAGGACCCAAAGATGTCAAATTTTGTTTGCGTTGTGAGGCGTTTCACAGTTTGATTTCTTTCTGAACAACATTAGCTGCCTAAATCTCCATACTTCTGACCATTCTTCAAATATTAGACATTCCTGGGCCTGAATACAGGCTGCAAGCCACATCACATTAAACATCAGGCTGCATGCTCCAGCATCCCTGCTGACATCTTGCTGTGCACAGACTCCTAACTGGGGTTTCCTACATTAGAAAGCGATTTCCAATTCAGTTGCACTGGAGAAAGATACACAGGATGTTGGGAGGTATGAAGGTCCTCAAAAGGACCTTAGGCACAGGTCTGTTTGGTTCATTTTGTTCAGGGGCGAAGATTACTCTATTTC